>NW_027645421.1:0-12154 GCF_951640355.1 Cnephaeus nilssonii | reverse complement strand
ACGCACAGGCCCATCCTTCTGGTCTTCACGGTTTGCAGATTCGGGCAGCACTGTAGGGAAATACCCTGCGGCGGCGGACGGCACGACGGCTGAATGGTATGCGGCGGTTTGCCGAATAGTACGACAATAGCCGTCATCGTAATCAGCCAAATCGGATGGTCCAAATCTCGCCATAAGTTCCTTTTTGAAATCCTTCCACCGAACGATCCGTCCTTGCTTCCGATATAACCTGTTAATCCATTGCCACCAAATAGTCACATCTCCTTCCATATAACGAGTTGAGTAGCGTAACGTACCCTATCTTCCCGTGGTATTTCACGCAAGGCAAAGTACTGGTTCGCTTGCCTTAACCATGATACCGGATCATCTCCTTTGAACGTTGGACAAGTAAGTTTTGGCCGATTGGTCTTTCGTTCCGCCAGCGTTGCACACACAGCGTCAAGCTTGACGTTGATGTCCTTCAAGTTGGCTTTGATGTCTGCTACATCGGATTCCAATGCTTCAATTCGCTCCTTGTGAGTTCCCGCCATTGCTCGTATTCCTTTCGCGATTCTTGTCTACTCTCAATGAAAGCACCAATTTGATGAGAACCGCGATTTGGGAACACGATAAATTTGTCGCCCTAGCACAGGCTAGCAGGAGAACGAATGGAAACACGATAAAATCGACGCCCTGGCTCAGGCCAGCAGGAGAACGATTGGTTTTGACAAAGTTGCCAAGAAGTTTAATATTATTCATCATGCCGAAAGAAAATACGCCCCAAAGTATATATAGAATTAAAGGACTAAACCTAATCTAAAAAGGACCAAATCTCCTAAATCTACTAGATATCTATGAATAAAAGAAAATAACCGAAAATAAAATAATAAAGCAGTAAATCTTGGACTATCTTGCATATCTTGCCAATTTTGAAGATATTGCCAAATCTTGTAAAATATGTGACACTATCTTTAGTAAATATAGGACAATTTCGCAAGTAATAATTTTGGGATAATTTGGCGAATAATCTTGCACGTATTCTTGGGCCCAAAACCCTCGTTCCCATCACAATGGCGGCGCGATCACGGGTTTGGTCACATCGATCTGCCTGATACGGGTGTTCTTGGTGGCATCGGTGGTTCCTTTGCGGAATTGTGACCATCCCAAGAACTATTGTTTGTTTCACACCCAATGACTCTACGTTTTGGGCCAGATTGGCAATCTTCTCTCTTAGTTCTTCCATGGCTTTGGCATCAACATACGGTTGATGGCGAGGCGGCATCGGAAGAAGCGTTGCACTGACTCTGGATACCAACTGATGCAGGGAGAAGCATCAACAATACAAAACAACCTTCTCAATCTCCGTTGATTCTCATTGGAATATCGGCAAAGAGAAAAAACACGAGAAACTCTCTCGATAAACTTTAATTGATCATAATCAACTTCAACTCAATGAAAAGGTTACAGGACCGACTCTTAAATAAGAAAACCCTAACACTAATTACAGAAACATAATAAATGCTAATAAATTACATTAATGACTAATTTTCTAATCAAATCGTGATTATAATAAATTAAGATTTTCATCGCGATATCATCTCCATCAACAGATCCATTTATTACGTGCATACATTCACTGCAAGAAAGAGAAAAGAAATCACAAGTACAATATTATTTCTGACGTTTGATCCTTTTCTGCTTCGCATGCCCGATATTACCCTTATTTGATCTCTTTGCAGCTTTACCCTTAAGCACATTCCACGGCAGCGGATATGGCGGCAGCCTCTTGCTCCTGAAAAATTCCGCGAACCATGCACATGAATCTTTCGGATACCTCGTCTGGTTATTCACGTAGTCTACGTACACTAATCCAAATCTAGCCGAATATCCTGCGTTCCATTCAAAGTTGTCGCACCATGACCACGCGTAAAACCCTTTCACATTCACTCCCGTGTCTCTGCATATTAGTTAAATACCAAGATTATTTTATGTACTTCAGATTTTACGTACGTATGTATTGATGATGTCATTTTATAAAGACGTACTTCATTACTTTGACTACGTTGGCAAGATGGTCCTGGTAGAACTTCTTCCTAACACTGTCTCCCAAAGCCTTTTTGGCTGGGATCTTGAAGTCGTACTTATCTGAACATCCTGTGTGAACACAAATGTACCTCAGCTTGTGATATTTTTTTAGATATAAAATAACTAGCTATAGTAATTAGGATTAGATTAAATAAAAGGTTTACCATTTTCAGTAACGTATATTTCTTTCAGATCTGAATATTTCTCCTTAATCCGTTTCAACTTGGAATAAAGCCCCCACGGGACTATGTGCAGCCATGATGATCCAGGTGACTAAATAAATATTAATTAAATGTTGTTAGAATACGTATAAGTCGATTAATTAAGAAATCATTAATTAATTAGTAGCACAACGCTAGAAGGTCTCAATTAACCATGATTTTTTTATCATAGTACATATGACATGTACCAATAAACATGAAAAAGTTAATGAAAAAACTTACTACTGGTCCAATATCTACGTTTCCTCGCTTAGCTACATATATAAAAACATCAAATTAAGGAGCCATTTAATTGAGATCAATGCAATCATTTTATGATCAATTATACATACATATATTTGGTGTTTATAAAAGAACTCACTGACGAATTTGGCCCTCTGATCATAAATGTAGCCTTCACCTATCTCATGGGGATCATCCGCAACATATTGGGCCGTGTAATAATTTAGACCAAGAAAATCTATAGAATTTTTTAGCATTTGGGATTCATTTGCTGTAAATGAGGTAAGATTTTTTGGATCAACATAATCTTTCATACTCTGTGGGTACTGACCGTACAGTGCAGGTTCCAAGAACCTTATACATCATTAATATGAAGTTAGATATATGTAATTATTAATCAATTAAAAACTAATAAGAAATAAAAATTGAATTAATTATAAGTGTACCATCCAATCATAAAATCCATTGCCCTACTAGCTGCAGCTTTGTCTGCTTCAGAGTTTTTATCTAGAGGCTCACACCAATTTGTGTTGAGTACTATGCCTATTTTTCCTTGTTGAGCTTCCTGATTACACACAACCAATTTGAATTGAACTTATGTAAATTAAGTGAACCCCTCGTAATATCGACAAAAACTTGAGAGAACCGAGTTCATAGTAAACTCTATTATTTTCAAATATTACTGTTACGTATACGTGCACTATCACTGTTATGTTTATACATTATTACTTTTTAAAAATATCACTGTTATATTTATGTGCTATCAATATTTAAAAAATCTTTATTGATAGCGCATAACAAAATTGATAGAGTTCATCGTGAACTTAGGTTCACAAGAAATCTACTCTATAATTTCTCTTTCCACGTTTTTTCACACACACATATATATATATATATCCGTGCAATATGTATGTGTTGAATAACAAACCTTGAATTTATTTCTGTACAGTTCAGCTGCTTCTCCATGGGCAAGAAGCAAATTTCTTGCACACGTATATACGTCTTTCGGATCAGCTACGTCGTGGGCGACAACTATTTGTTCATCGGGAACATGATGCCTTCTGTGAGCAAATACTTTGTGCAATTTTTGATCTATATCGGGAAGTTTTTTTCCGGGTGGAAAAATGCCCTTCGTATCCATGTACAGCATATGTCAACGGCTCATTTAGTGTGGCCCACATTTTCACCCGATCACCAAATTCATAGAAACATATTTCCGCAAACTCACGAAAATCATCCCTTCATTTGAAAAAATATATTTATCAATTTTAAGATCTAAAATTAATTACAAGATCACATGAATGTATATTTACTTACTTAATTCTTTTGTTCATGAATCCACCGTACTCTTTTTCTAAGCAGTCAGGGGTGTCCCAGTGAAAAATAGTCACACATGGTTCCATACCTGCATCATATGTATATCGAATTAAAATAGTCGTTAAAGTAATAAAATATAAAAATGGATCCGAACCATGTTCTATGACTGTGTTGATAACATCATTATAGTATTCAATTCCTTTTTTGTTGACACCAGCCGCAGCTTTTCCACCTATAGCGACAGATTAAAATTTGTGAAACAATAATTTGCAGTAATAATTAAACGATATATGCTGGCATGTATATATATATATGAGTATATAAGATTTAAAAAAATTTTAAATTATAATACCTGGCAAAATTCTTGTCCATGAAAGCGAAAATCTGTAGGAATCAAACCCCATTTGCTTCATCCTCCGAATATCTTCCTGCATTAATTTATACATAAAGTTTGGATCATAATTAATTTTTTTTAACTCTTTAATTATATTAAGTCCCATAATTAAATAGAATTCTTTCACTATTCTCTGGATCTCTAACACGCATATTATAATGTGATATTTTTTAGTCATCAACAATATGTTACACATCTAAATTATGGAATAAAAATTAAGTGGAGCACCAAGATTGGTTACATCACTTACATGCCATATCATTCCATAAAACATGGAGTTACCTTATATCTGTGGTACATATCACATGCAACAACTCCATTTGTTCCATTATCTATTTTATCTGCAACGTTGGTATATAAACATTCTGTTAGAAAAATAATATAAATGAATTAATTCCACGTAATTTTCTCATGACTGAGAGGAGAGAGAGAGAGAGAGAGAGAGAGAGAGAGAGAGAGAGAGAGAGAGAGAGAGAGACCAGGAGTACACAAAGTGAAGTCATCCCATATGCTGATGCCTTTACCATCTTCTGCATAAGCTCCTTCAACCTGACCACTCCAAATTTGTGGATTGTTAAAATGTATAACATAGCAAATGGAGATAATTTCTAAAATTACATGTAACAGAATATTTAATAAAACCTGATAGGAAGAAGTAGCAGTTCCAAAAATGAAATCCTTTGGGAACCAATTACGAGTTATGTCACTGTTGTCGCAGTGAGGTGGAACTGGCCCTTCTTTATTCCACCAATCATCATTAACAAGAGCCATATTGTTCTCCAAAAAATAAAAAGAGAGTTTGTTTTTTGCACAAGGAGTGGGGAGTTTGATGAGAATGAATAACCATGCAATGCAAGCCACCTATTTATAGCAGCCCACCCTTTCCCCTCGTCGAATGGGTGTTGAACTAGTGGTGCATATATATGACATGTTCCCACGGACATATATAATAGTATATAGAATCAATTTAATTAGCTGTAGCATTGGTAAAAAATAAAAGATTATCGAGTCATGCTCTTGTACACTAATTTTACGCTACAATTGTACATAACTACTGCTCTTCCGTCCCGGAATCGTTGGAACATTTAGGGCCCGCTTGGTATGACTTGGGAATGGTAATGGTAATGGGTATCATTGAGGGATCAATCACTAAGAGTTATTGATTATATTGTTATTGCTTGATTAAAATATGAACAATGGGTATCATGTGAGATGGGTTGAGTGAGTGAGGGTAATCAATTGCTTACTTCTATTCCTATTATTTTTGTATCAAAACTATCAAGTAATATTAATAGAAGTGATTCCCATTACTCCCTTTCATTACCCCCAATCAAGCGGACCCTTACTGTTTACGCGTAGTTTAATATGAAAATTGTTTATTAGTATAAGTTGTTTTTTTACGAGGGTGTAATATTTAGATGTATATATTGACGGTAGAGATTATATTGATGTAATTGCTTTATTCCCATTTTTAAAAATGTTGCAACGAATTCGGAACGGACCTTTTTGGCAAATGTTCCATCAATTCCGAAATGGAGAGAGTATGTAATCTAGGAATATGCAACTTGTATCAATAATAAAAACAAATTGCATGTTTTTTTGAGGTAAAATTGCATGTTTCAGTGTATGAACAAATTGCATATTTAAAAAAATGCGTTTGAATTGCACGGTGCACTTGATGCATTCAACACCTTGCCTGCATTTTATTTAAAGCAAAGTCGTGCGAGCAACTTGCACGGATATAAAATATTTGCAAGTGGATCCATTTGACTTAAATATCCGTTGGGCGAGGCTATCCCATGTTTGTGGCCAGTGCCTGTAGTAGCATTTTTAATTACTTCTCATTCAAAAAAAAATTTCTAACAGTTGCCAATTTTTTTGGATTTTTTTCCCCTTTTTCTTTCTGTTTTTTCCAATTTATTTTTTGACTCTCAAAAATATCACCGACAACTAAAAATAAAAAAAAAACTGTTATAAACTTGATTTATTAATTGATGCATCTCATAGGAAAAATAATATAAAGGAATTAAAACTACACGAATCTATATATAAATTCAAAGTTTTAGTGAGATGAACTTCCTTCATGATATCAGAACCTTAGGCTCACGCCTAGATTTTGAATTCGATTTCCTTTGAAAGTATCTCCACCCATATTAAATTGTCCTCACGCGGCCTTTTTTCAGTCATGAAGTAAGAAAATTTAACCCACGAGTAAACAGAATTGTTAAGAAAAATATATAATATAATATAAAGGAATTGAGAAGGTGTTATGTGCACCATTTTAACTTATGCCATTAATTATTACTATTATTCATAAGGATCAACATTTTATTTGTGAATTGTGTTAGTTCTTACAAACAATAGTAATAGTGATGTATGAAAATTGTGCACATAATACTTTGCGTTTTATGTATTGTCTTTCCAAAATTATTAAACAATTTACAAACAGGATATTTGAAGAATTTTTTCCTATGAACCTGAATTTATAGTTTCTGTATATAGAGTAATTAATAGATCGATGAGTTGTCATTTTATCAGTAAGTACCTACTTTTTCGCTACTTGACAACCAATTAATGTAGGCATAATTAGAAAAGAAATGCACAAAGCCCGAACAATTATAAAATAAAACCTCATTTTAAAAACTAGAACATGGGATACTGATCAGATGAAAATTGATTAAAAAATATAACATGAATAGACAATCAGATTAATTGATTAAAAAATATTATATGCGTAGACAATAATATTAATTGAAGATAATATTTTTAAGGAAATATAGAGATCTTTTAAGATCATGTCTTCCCAGCCTTATGCAAGAATCCTAGAACTTGAAGTCAACCTTTATTTTTTAATTTTCCTTTTTATATAAATTGTAAGAATGATTATTATTATTTTTTTTCTTTTTCTAGCAATGTTTTACAGTATATTTAGGAGTTGATTTAATGGAAAAGTATATTTATCGTTTCACTCATAATTACTACTCATCACGAAATTTGTTTTCACTTGCTTAATTTATTCGTCCATCAATTTTTTTTCATCAGCTAATTAAATTAAGATCTTAGATATTAATAAATTCTTGTTATTATTATCAAGGGATCATTTTCGCGCGTGAGTATGTGGAAATACGTTTTTAGCACAAAGTATTTTCAGAAGACATCTAGTGCCCCGTGAACAAATTCGCATTTCCCACGGCGAGGCTGATCCGACCGTTGCAAGAAATTTGCTTCTTGCCCATGCTAAATAGTATAGAAAAAAGTTCACGGTTTGTAATTAACTTCCTACTATATATTAAAGGGAAATTTTTCAAAACTAGTCTGGTAATTTAGGCCAATTCCTTTTTTTGTCCTATAAATATTCACCTTTTCAATGTTAGTCTTGAAAGTGTAAATTTAAGTCATTTTTGTTGAAAAAGTGTAATTTTCATTCAAATGATAAAAGTGTAGCTAAGCTACTGTATATACAAGTGTGATGATCACATGGATCAGACGAAACTTCCTATCTATCCGCCTAACACATCGGCTATTGCATTTAACAAACTCTATGCTTAATTTACAAACTACAGCTGATAAGCATGCAAACTAATATTGTTTCATTTTACAACTGATACTATATTGCAGCAGTACTAATACTAAAGCAGATAGAAAGCTAATACTTTAACATGCTCCCGAAGAAACTGGACTATCTCAGAGTAGTAACACCTAGACAAGAGCAAAGGCGCTCAAAACGTGCAGGTGCAACCGATTTTGTGAGTAAATCCGCAGGTTGATCTTCTGTTGGAACATATTGAATGTCAAGTTGACCGGATTGAACCTTCTTTAGCAAGAAATGGACATCCACTTCAATGTGTTTGGTTCTGGAGTGAAAAGCAGGAGAGAAAGCAAGTGTGATAGCCCCTTGATTGTCACACCACAGCAGAGCAGATTGAGTGAGCGGAAGATTGAGTTCAGCAAACAACGTGGAGATCCATAGAAGATCTGTTGAAGCCAAGGCAAGAGACCTGTATTCTGCTTCAGTGTGGTTCAGATATGGGTATATGAGAAGAGTTATATGAGAAGAGCTTTTGGTTTAAGGATACCTGCTTTAGCCCTGGTAACCATAGGATGGTTGTTAACAGGAGCAGAAGAAGAAGATGGTGAAGAATGTATAGGGGAATGTGGGATTATGGGAAGAGAAGGAGCAGGTGGAATTGATGAAGAAGAGTGGGATGATGATGAAGTGTTATTGGAGGAAGAATCAGAGATGAGTAGATCATGATTCTGATCAGAAGAAGAGGGTGTGAAAGAGGGAATCTGAGTAGAGATTGGAGTGGAAGAAGAAGCGTTGAAGTAGGAATGGGATGGAAATTCAGTTTCAAGAAACTAAAGAGTATCAGAAACATAACATTTTCCTGAAGAGTGGAGACACAAGTAACCTTTATGAGTGGAGTTGTATCCCACAAAGATGCATTTTGAGCTTCTCAATTGGAATTTGGATGTATTATATGGTCTGAGAAATGGGTAGCAAGCACATCCAAAAACCCTCAGTGACATATAGTCAGGTTGCTTGTGAAATAGTTGCTGACAAGGAGTGGAGCCTTGTAACACTGGTGTAGGAAGGACATTGATGAGATGAACAGCAGTGGAGAAGGCATGCCACCAGAAGTTCATGGATAGCTTGCTTTTTGACAGCATGGCAAGACCAAGTTCAGTAATGTGTTGATGCTTTCTTTCTACAAGCCCATTTTGCTGATGAGTATATGAGCAAGAATGTCTAATCTGCACCCCAGAGAACCTCAACACATTGCATACAGGCACAAACTCACCCCCATTATCACATTGAATGGCCTTAAGTTGAACATTAAACTGTCTCTCTACAGATTTCACAAAGTTAAGGACCATAGCACATACTTCAGATTTTACAGTGAGGGGAAAGATCCAAGTAAATCTTGTATAATCATCCACAATTGACAAGAAATACTTACAGCCATCAAGAGAAACACATGACGCAAGACCCCAAACATCAAGATGCAGTAATTCAAAGGCAACAATAGTAGTATGAATTACAGTAGGGAAAGTTTTCTGGTGCATTTTGCCAAGTACACAGTCTTCACAGAATGTATTATTCAAAGACTTGACAGGAATGGAAAGATGATGTAATACTCTAGTAAGTGAAGCATTACATGGATGGTCCAATCTCTGATGCCAAAAGCACAATCAGAGATACTAGTGCTAGATACAACATTACACTGAACATCAGACACATCTTTATTGCTGCTCTTCTTATTACTGTTGAGATGACCAAAATCAAGCAGATAGAGACCATCCTTGAGAGTTCCTCTCAGAAGAATATTGTGAGTTGTCAGGTCCTTAACAACACAAGAGTCACAATAGAATTCAATCACAACATGATTGTCTTTTAAGAATTGAGAAACACTCATCAGATTCTTAGTAATAGCAAGTACATGCAAGACATTATGCATATTCAATGGATGAGAAGGCTGCAAGCTTGGAATAGTAAGTGCACCAACACTATGAACAGGTACAGATACACCATTACCAACAGTAAGACCAGATGTACCTTTATAGGGGGAATGAATCTGCAGATTTCCAAACTGAGATGTGACATGGTGAGAGGCTCCAGAATCCACAAACCAGTCAGAGGAACCTGGAGTGGGCTGAGATGGAGAAAAATACTGATTAACTGGAGAGTATAAGTTATGATAAGAAGGAACCTGCTGCTGCATCACATGAGCTTGAAATTGTGAACCAGATGAGTTGCCCTGTGGAAAAGTGGACTGTGAACGAGATTGATTCTCCAAGCCATGAAAGTTTGTGTCAAATCTCTTGAAGCATTTTGCAGCAACATGATTATTCTTTCCGCACAATTGACAAATCACTTTAGGCTTATTGAACTGCTTTTTACCCTTGTATCCACCAGTAGAAGATGACTTGCCATCTTTAGTGGCCAGATTCAGAACATGAGCAGTAGTAGAGGATTGACCAAGGGCCAAATTGCTCACATCAATGCTCTGATGAAGCCTCGTCTCATGGATATGAAGGATAGAATGTACTTCAGAGAGAGATGGCAACTCTCTTCCAATTGCGAGACTCACCACAACAGCATCAAACTCTGCACCAAGACCTCCAAGCACATAGAGAACCAAGTCATCATCACTAAGAGAGTGACCCGCAGCTAAAAGACCATCAGCAATAGTTCTCATCTGAAGAAAGTAGTCATCCACAGAAGAACTTCATTTCTTCAGAGTCTGCAACTGAAATCGCAGATTCATAGATCTTGCTTTGGATTGTGATTGGAATAGATCCTCCAAAATCTTCCACACCTAGAAGGAATGTGCAAACTGATTGACATGCCCGAGCATGGAGTCAGTTATGGAACTCAACACCCAGCTCAATAGAAATTGATTGCGACGGAGCCAAGTAAGGCTAACAGGCGATGCAGATGTACTCTCATCCTCAATAGGTGGAGCAGAACAGAGGAGAACATCCTCAAAGCAATGCGCTTTCACAGTAGCCAAAATCTGAGATCGCCAATAGGAATAGTTTGAACGATCCAGACGAATGTGGAGAGTAATGAGAGAGGGAAGTTTCTGAGTAGGTGTCATGATTGGGAAGAAGATACGAAGGAGTTGAGTTGAAGATATGAAGATGTGTAGAGATGAAGATATGAAGATGTGAAGAGATGAAGATATGAAGATTAGAGTAACAGAAAGCGGTTACACGATGAAGATTTGACGATGAGTGTAACTGAAAATGGTTACACACAACAAGGTTTGAAGATGTGAAGGGAAAACAGAAGAAGATAGGAAGCAGGAAGGAATGAAACTAACTAATCACACATAGAGCCTACAAAGTAAAACTCAAAACGATCGGAGAGACCCGACTCATTGATACCATGTTGAAAAAGTGTAATTTTCATTCAAATGATAAAAGTGTAGCTAAGCTACTATATATACAAGTGTGATGATCACATGGATCAGATGCAACTTCCTATCTATCCGCCTAACACATCGGCTATTGCATTTAACAAACTCTATGCTTAATTTACAAACTACAGCTGATAAGCATGCAAACTAATACTGTTTCGTTTTACAACTGATACTATACTGCAGTAGTACTAATACTAAAGCAGATAGAAAGCTAATACTTTAACCATTTTTGCTTGGAAAATTCATTTTTTTTGGTGAGAATCAACACGTAAGTCGCACGAGACCAATTTAAAATTGGAGATTTTAATTTGTCGATTAATTCGCACACGTAAAATGTCACCCAACACAAAAAGGAAACCCAATTGAAAATCTTAAAGTCTAAATCAATCACGTGCATTTAAGTTGGGTGGCAATGTGCATGTGCAAATTGACAAGCAAATCAAAAATCCCAAATTTTAAATGGTCATGTGCGCCTCACGCGTTAATTTTTGCAAAATTTGAAATTTTCAACCAAAATGGATTAAAATTGGAATTTTTAGGATTAAAATTGGAAAAGTGAAAATGTATAGGAGTAAAAGTGTGTATACCTAAGTTACATGGCTATTTTTTTTTTCCCCCTATATTAGGGGGTTAATATCAAGAACCATTATGTAACTTAGGTTTTGTCAAATTTTAGTCTTGTATGCTTTTACTATCTCAATTTTGCTATCAAATCCGGTCATTTTGGACCAAAATTGTAAAAGAGAGAAAACATACATGACTAACATTGGACACATAAAAGGACAAAAATTTGCACTAGAAGAACCGAATTGAAAAAGTTAAAAGGGCCAAAATTGACTCCAAAAGGACAAATATTGAAATTAAAAGGGCCAAAACTGAAATAGTAACAAAATACATGACTAAAATTGGACATTGCCCAAGTTACAAGAACAAATTTAATTGTGGATTTAAATTAAAATAGTCCCATAACTTTGTACCTTTATTGAAATGGTCCCATAATTATCATCTTT
>NW_027645422.1:0-27079 GCF_951640355.1 Cnephaeus nilssonii | reverse complement strand
TCTCTCTCATCATTAATGTTTCTATTTCTCTTTCCCTCTCCTTTCCTGTCCAAAATCAATAAAAGTAAAAAAAAAAAAAAAAAAAAAAAGTTCTCAGAACACTTGCATTAGCCTACAGTTGGGCAAAATTATCTAATACAATGAATACACTGTAGAGCAGGGGCTGAGGAACCATTTTTCTGCCAATGGCCATTTGGATATTTATAACATCACTAGAGGCAGGGGCACGAATTTGTGCATGGTTGGGGTCCTTAGGCCTGGCCAGTGATCAGGGCCGATCAGGTCCTGCAGCTGAGTGGAGGACAGGACATGGGAGGTTGGCTGCCAGCCCTGAGGAGGGAGCTGACCCTCATCCCCCCGGGGAAAGGGGCCACATCTGCCACCACCCACTCCCGGTTCCCCATCCAGCACGGGGCCTGAATGCCCCGGCGGGGTCGGGAGAGGAGGCGACTGTCACCGGGCTGAGCGTGGAAGGAATGGATGCTGCCACTGTGGGAGGTTGGCTGTGGGAGTGCACTGACCACCAGGGTCAGCTCCTGTGTTGACCATCTGCCCCCTGGTGGTCAGTGCACATCATAGCGACTGGTTGACCAGTCGTTCTGGTCATTCGGTTGTAATGGTCACTTAGGCTTTTATATATATATATATATATATATATATATATATATATATATATATATATTCTCCAGACATACAAAATTATCAACTTAAAAATTAGCCTGCTATTTTGGTCAAACATTTAATTAATTCACCCCTAATGCCTTGGCAGGGCCAGCCCAAATGATTTTGTGGCCCTTATACGGACCGCAGGCCAGATATTCCCCACTCCTGCTATAGAGTATCAGTTGTTTATCCTTGTAATCCTGTGGCTGACTGGAAGCTGTGGCTCGCTGCTGCCACCCAGCATCACAGAGAGTATGTACCTTGGCAAAGATCACTAGCCTTGGAAAAGATCAAAATTCGAAGTACAGTTTCTACTGACTGCGTGTTGCTTTCACAACATTGTAAAGTTCAAAAATCATAAATTGAATCATCATAAGTTGGAGGCCATTTATATACATTTAGGGAAACATTTTTTTTGTTATTGGCAGTGGATATACTAATATGTTCATATTTTTAATAGTCTTAGTAATTATAATTTTTTGTTGATATCGTGTCAGATTTGATTAGACTTTTATTGATTTTACTTTGTAATGTGGTTAGTGAGGCTCTCATACTAGAATTAACAATAATGTAATTCTAGCCACTTGTCCATTTTGTGTGGGTTTAATTTAGTTGAAACTGGGTGATACAATTTGGAAATTCATTTGTTGGTTAAAATGTGATCTATAAACCCACTTTCTGGTGGAAATGCAGACTACAACATGCATCAATAAGATGAAGGCAAATGCATAATTGAAGGAACCGCATGTCCTAATTGTAGATGTCCCACTCTTTTCTCAGGAGAGTTGATTATTGAGGTGACACAAATATCTGACATATATATCACTCTAATGAGGGGACTACTACCAATCTGAATATTAAAATCTTGTGAAGCTTAATTCTTTATTTCTTTTTATCTTTTAAATATACAAAGTAAATATAATTAGAAATGCTAACATTTTCTATACTCAGTACAGTAACTTCGTTTATGAACTCTACTTTGCAGACCCTTGACCTAAAGCATGCATCAGTGGAAAAACTGTGGACCTGTTAGCAGTCAGAACACTTATTTTCTAATTATATCTCTTTCTATGACTCACTGTAGAATACTATACCAGCCACTCCATATCTTTGGAACAGGGGTTTGCAAGATAGGGCATTTGGACCACATAAATGTGAAGAATATGGAGTTAGCATGACTTGGCTGACTCCATCTTGAAGTTGACATAACCAACTCCATCTTGAAACCTACCAAGGGCCAAGTGCAGCCACTTGGCTGCCTGATAAGGCTGCTACAACATCTTGTCAGGCGGATACAGAAGCTAAAGGGTGTGGGCCATTGCAGCAGACATTGACAAATATTTACAAGCTTGTTTGTCACATCAGCTGTAACACATTATCACAACTTAACAGGCATGCAAGGACTCTATAAATCTGAAAGCACAAGCCAGCTGCTCTTTGCCCTCCTATGAATGAGCCATGCTGACCAACTTGTGTGTCTGGCTTGGTGACCACTGAGTATTCTGGGCCTTGCTGTCTTGAGCTGTCTTCCTTGCAATATGTGGACCCCCTGGATGCCAAGGCTCCCAGGACTTGCCCATCAGGACCTTTCTGAGTGACCAGCGATTGCTCTGTGAGTAGCCCAGATCGGAGGACATTTGTGACTCCTGGACTTTTGGTTCATTTAATCCCCAATACTTGTGTGTGTTCTCTGATGTGTTTGTGATTTGGACTAATCTTGCAAGTAATTAAAGCTAAATTGGCAGTATAATCACCTGTTTTGTCTGACTATTGTTACTTGGTGTCAGGAACCTAGAGGCCAAGAGACCACCTAGAGTCACAGCTTCAACCAGGCACCCCTGATACTATTTGGGGGATAGGACATCAAAAGGCTTATGGAAAGACTATAGTCGCAGCCTGAATGCTCAGGACAATAACCTCTAAGATCTTCTGGATCTAACTTGCACAATGTTGAATTCCTTGTCTTTGTGCCCTTTTTAGCTTCTCAAGGAGACCATCTTTTCTTAATGCGATCTCCATAATGCAATGCCTTCTAATAGCCTTTTAGACAATATTGAAGGCTAAGTTAGTTTCTCACATATCTTTTCCCCCTTATTGTGTAGCTAAATGTCACATTTTGAAAAGGCTTACAGATGTTCTGTCAGGTGAAGTATGTAGGAGTCTAAGATGAGCAAACCCAGGGCCACCCAACTGGAAAGATAACTGAGTCAAATGTTCAAAGTTGAGGATGAAAAAAAGATAAATTCCTACAGCACATACCCATTGTCATAGAAAGAGCATTTAGCAGCAGGTATAGTCACAACAGGAAGTTTTTATCTCATTGTTTCCTTGGCTGGAACTTAGTTCTAGTGCTAACTGGAATATTAACCTTAAAGAGAAAGTTCAGCATTGTTCCAAAGATCATCATAAAAGCTGGCAATGAGAGTAATTTGAATTGTCATAATCTTACTACTGAATAGTTGAATTACTAATTTCGAATTACTGAAGGGTAGCTACTTAATTCAAGAACTATTTAAAAAGGAATAGAAGATTGAAGTGAGAGTTGAGATAGAAGCTAGGTTAGATTTTGATTGGATTAAATGTCAGGCTGCAGTATTGGTATTTCATCTGGTAGGTAATGAGAACCATGGATACATTTTGAGGTGGTTAAGACCTAGTTGTTAACCATGATTTAGGGGGAAAAAGATTGCTGAATATGCATAAGATAGGAAAGATAGGAGTTAAAAAATAAGCATACTTAGAGGAAATTAGACATGTAGTGATGGGAACACATGAAGTGGAAAAATTAAAATAGGTCTAAAAGTAAACATATATACAAATTGATGATTGATTGATTATAGGGAGAAGGAAAGAGAAAGTCTCAAGATGATACTGAGATAGCTAAAAAATTACTTCCTCTGAATTTAATGCATTTAAGTGCAGTGGTTATAAATGTATATGTTGTTATAACATCTATACATATGATGTAGTGTATGCACATATTTTTATCACTTGAATTCTACCAAAGCTAAATTTTCCGAAGGAGAATTATTGCTCCACAAAAGAACCATGAGGAGCATACTAAAGAAAAACATGAAGGTTTGCTCTCACTGTATTTTTCCATTCCCTCTGGCAGTGCTGTAATGAGGAGCTATTAGTATTTTAGTTGTCAGCAGCTACTCATGCAAACTACATTAATTTTGTTGAAAATGGTCATTAGGAAACTTAATTATTTTAAAAGTGTTAACTGATTATTGCATAAGTATTATGTATTCATTAATTATTATTCCTTCCCATTAATTATATATAATTACTTAATTCCTAAAAGCAGATGATTCTTGTTTTGCCATGCTGTTCACTTCTGCTAATTTGACTTACCAGATAATCCTTCATACTAATGCAGAACCATAAACTTGAGTGTTCAGAATAAATTTGATAAACATTAACTTGTTAATCCTCCTGACTTCTTGGTATAAAAATTAAGAGATCTTTTTTTCTTTTCTATCTTGTGTCTTATTGTCACCATCAACTTGACAATTGAGTAATATCTGAATAAAGAAAGATAATGAAACCATATATAATGCTGGATAATCCATGGGAATTAGTCCATTTCCAATAGAGAAGGAAAATAAATCATACCTGAGATATAGAATTAAATTATTCTGCTTATCTTATAAATACAGAAACTTTAAAGATTGCAGTTTTAATATAAAGAGGAAGTAAATAAATATAGACCAACAAATATAAATTAGGCAGATTTTATATCCACATTTTATGTCTACATGCACAAATTGAAATTTATTTGCAGATTAATCTAATTTTGGGACACAGTCTGATACAATTTGTTGCACTATATATCTGGATATAAACAAATATGCGTGAAACAATTTAATATTGTGCTATTTTTCTACTTTCAGTATATCTGTCTTTATTTTTAATTTTTAATATTTTTTATTGATTTCAGAGAGGGAAGGAGAGGGAGAGAGAGATAGAAACATCAATGATGAGAGAGAATCATTGATCAGCTGCCTCCTGCACGCCCCACACTGGGGATCGAGACTGCAACCTGGGCATGTGCCCTTGACCAGAATTGAATGAGGTCCCTTCAGTCCTCAGGCAAACACTCTATCCACTGAGCCAAACCAGCTAGGGAAGTATATCTGTCTTTAGTAGTTCCCTCCAAATGTTAAAATGATGTATATGAGTGCCAACAATTTCCATCTGTTAATCAAAACATGTTTCTTTTCTTTTCTTATACTTTAATCCCTACTAGAGACATTCAATATAATTTCAATTATATTTGCAAATATCTCTTTTTCTCTCAAGATATGACCATCAACATTTTATATAATAGTGAAAACAAAATGCTGGGGTTGGAGTCCGAGTTCATTGTCTCCCAAAACCAAAGAATGGATTTGCAGACAAAAACGGTTAGTAGAAGCTAAGTTTATTGAGACCAGTCCTGGAAAAGGTGCAGCTAGGATTCCAGGAGAGTAAAAACAGGCCAGTGCCCAGAGCTTCCGTTCTATGTTACAGTCGGGTGTAGTTCAGCATCCAAGTGAATTAAAGTCTATTAGTTGATGTATGGAGTCCCACATGCTATCAGGAGAACAGGGGAGCATATTCCACCCAGGACCCAGCCACACAAGAGAGAAGAGAGCAAGAGAGGAGTGTGCCCTTTTTTGTATACATGCTTGCTAACTTCTGATTGGTTCCTTCAAAGAATTCTGCCTTAGCAACATCCTTGGGATTGGTTATATGCCTCAAGGCTTTGTGATTAATTAGCTGCAAGCTGTCAGTCTTAGCAACATCCATACATTTTAAAGCTCATGTCTCCTGCATGCGCCCTTCTTTCCTGCCTAGCTGGGTTCCCCAGTTCTACTTCCTTCTTCCGTGGACCTGTCCCTGTCTACCTAGCTTCATCTGTCTCCTCCATAGTAGCTTAGAAGAAAATGCTTGAGAAAGCAGAATAGTGAACAATTCACCATGAAATAGAATAAAATGGTTTAGCCTTGTATTTTCTGTAGTATATTAGAACATATTTCACAGATCATTTAAATGCTTCTGATAAGCACAGTAGGGAAAGAAACAACTATACAAATATAGGCATTTTATTTAAATGAGAGGTGATGTAGGTCAAATGAACATAGGGAGTTATTTGTTAGTCAAGTAACAGTGGTAGAAAATGTGAATTAAAAACTCATTGCTCACATTTGTTAAGGTCAATAAATTTGAATGTTACTGATGGTCATATGAGAAAGTCACTTTGCTTTAGATAGAAAAGAAACCTTCATCATAAAAAAGTGAGCTGTTCCATTCCATTAAAAAGCAGCTAGGTAAAAGGCAAGGAAACTAGTTTATTTCTATGCACAATTATACAATTACTTAGAATAAACAGGAGAAAACAAATTGAGGAAAAAAACATGTTGGTGTGGTAGAAAATACATTAGATACAATGATGTTTGTTTGGAAGTATTTTCTAATTGTAATGCAATCCACTGTTTTAATTCATTAATTTAAATTATTAAATGTGGGTCCTATTCCTAATTTGTCAAACTAATAAGCAGGGAGATCTTGGGTAAGTGTTTCATTTTCTCTTGACCTAAATTTACTCTACTTTAAAGTAGTATGATTGGACTAGATCATCTCACAATGCTATTTTATTAAAGTTGAAATAAATACTATGTAGTAACCTAGATGTGTTAACTACACAATTAATTACATAAAATAGAAACCCTAGATCCAGATCCATTTAAAAATGATCTAATATTAAAATTTTTTCAGCTCTGTACATTTCTATAAATTTAGGTTCAGTTCTTTATTTATGCTAATGTTTAAAAAATGTAGACATGTGTGAGTGATTTGCCATCTACATTTAAAAGTTAGATTAATTTTAGAGATTATAAAAATAAGTTTATGTTTATAATGTGATGGAGGCTTCACCTCTGAACTTAGTTATTTTTTTATCTTTATCACTATCGCTATATATAAAACCCTAAGTGACTGGCCAATTGTTCGACCAGTGGACCGTTTGACTGGTCGCTATGATGCGCATTGACCACCAGGGGGGCAGACGCTCAATACAGGAGCTGCCTCCTTGGTGGTCAGTGCACTCCTACAGTGGGAGCACCGCCCAGCTGACTGAGGGGCGCCAGATGCAGGGCTCATGGCTGGTGAGCACAGCTGCAGTGGCGCGAGCCTCTCCCCGCTCTGCTGCAGCGGCGCTGGGATGAGAGGGAACAGTGTGGCGCCCTGCTCAGGCTCGGGCTCCTCCTCAGCCACCTGCTGCTTCGCACACTACTACAGCCCTTGGGGGGTGTTGGACTGCATGGGTTCCCACAGTCTGACATCCCCCAAAGGGTCCTGGATTGCGAGAGGGCACAGGCCAGGCTGAGGGACCCTATGGGTGCATGAATCCGTGCACTGGGCCTCTAGTATAGCATAACATATTTCAGTGTAAAATACAAACTTATTTAGTAGACATGACTGGATTTCATAGAATTGCTATGGTTTTCCTAGAGTCAGAATTATCACAAAGAAATCTCTAAGAAATACAAATATCACATGATCTCACTTATATGTAAAATCTAATGAACAAAAGAAACTGACAAACAAAATAGGTCCAGAAACATGGGAACATGCAACAGACTGATGATTCTCAAAGGGAAGGGGGAAGGGGTGGCCAGAAGAGATTAACCAAAGAATTTATATGCATATATACATAATCCATGGATATAGACAATAGTGTGGTGAGGCCTGAGGAGGGGAAGGGAGTGAGGAAGAGGGGGATCAATGGGGGAAAAAAGAGGACATCTGTAATACTTTCAACAATAAAGATAAATTTTAAAAAAAGAATTCAAGAAACTACAGGTCACCATCATCCCAGAGTAATCCGTCAGTGATGAGGACACCCAAAGAGGGGCCTGGAGGCCGCTGCAGGCAGTTCAGTGTGGGTGCCCCGCAGTGCCGGTAGGAAAAGGGGTTCTGGTGCGGGCACTGCAGCTGATTAGCAAAGCTGTTCACCTTCTCCAATGGATGGCCAGTGTCTTCATGTGGCAACTCTGGGTATGAACCCCTGCCTTGCAGGCTTCAGCACATGGTGCTTGCTCAGTAGGTCTTAACCTACTTCCTTTTTTGATTCAAACTTTGCATATTGATGCAAGAAACCACTTACCGAATATCACTTACTAGTACTTGAGGTTTCCCTTGAGATTCAAGGAGAAGGAGGAGAAAGAAAGAGGAGGAGGAAGAAGAAGAAGAAAAAGAAGGAGGAGGAGGAGGAGGCGGAGGAGGAGGAGGAGGAGAGAAAGGGGGAGAGAGAGAGAGAGAGAAAGAGAGAGAGAGAGAGAGAGAAGGAAGGGAGGGAGGGAGGGTGGGAGGGAGGAAGGGGGAAAATATGAAAGATGATTGGGGTTAGGGGTTAGTAGGGTGAATATTGTCCCGGGAGAGTCATAATCCTGACTTCTAGCCTTGGGTTTTACTGATGACTGGCTGTGTGACCTGGGGAAGCCTCATTTTCCTCATTTCTAAAATGAAAGCCATAATGTAGGAGGTAATTTCTAGTGTATTATACTACACAAAAATTCTGATCCTTGTCTCATTCAAGTTGATTATATACCTTCCACATGCCAGGAACAAGCGCCTGATGTCCCTACTCTCAAGATGCCTGTGTCATGGGGAGGGAGACAGATAATAAATGGATAATCCATGGTGAGGGTCAGATAGTAATGAGCACCACTAGGGAAGTACACGTGGCAATGCGATGGAGACAGAGGGGGCTGAGGGGCGCTGGCTTACACAGGCCGGGAGGAAGTGCTGTTTGAGCAGAGAGCTTAGTGGTAGGAGGAAAGGAGTTCAGTTCCTACTTGGAAATGTTCCAGCCAGGAGCTGCAGCGGGTCTGAAGCCCAGAACTCCCATCAAGAGGGCCAAAGGGTTGGAGTACACTCTTTGGGGACGGGGAGCCTGGAGGGACAGGAAAGGGGCAGATGGAGGAGACCGGATTTCATTCCAGGTGTGAGGGCTTTCACTCTGTTTCCGCTCCCAGACCTGTCGTTCAGAGCGTAACAAGTGAAAAAGGGCTTCGTCCAGCTCCCTCCTGTCTGGGTGGTGGCAGGTGTAAGAGGGAGAGGTTGGGGTGGGGAAGGGGGAAGAGCAAGTGGGCATGGTAGGGCTCTTTGGAGGACTTGTGAAGTTGATGCCTGAAGGAAGGAGGCTGGAAACAAGACACACTGAAGCTCATGTTGTATTTTCAAACTCTGCATTCACTGTTTAGAATGAGGAGAGAAACCCCGTTTCTGCCCATCTTTCCTCCATCTCCTGGAGTTAGAGCACAGAGATAATTGATGTCAATGCCTATCCTTCGTCTCTTGGCTTATTTTTAAAGTATATTTGCTAAGCAGAATAATGTGTTGTGCAGGAATTGTTTCTGTATTATCTTCCAGAGTTGTCATTTCAATACCATCTTTTGAAAGCCAAGAAGAAAAACCACTACTTTCCCAGCCTTGGGCTTCTCCTGAAACACACACACACACACACACACACACACACACACACACACGAATTTAAAAACACACAAAATCTTTGAGAAATAAAACAGAATTTTATCATTGTCTCCTTTATATATTGAGAAAAATAAGTGTTTATTATTTTCTGTATGGAGTTACCCTATGAATTAATATACTGAAATTCTGTTAGAGTTTTCCATTTTTATAGACAAATACTAAATAAGGGGATTTTCAAGGGCATACACAATAGCTAAAAAATTGAGTCACATTCATTTGATTAAGAGAGAGTGAGCTTTTGTTATATGTATATGTATACATATTCTCCCCCACCACCTGTTATTTTCTAGCTAACACCAACTTAAAATGTAGGGTAAAATGCTTAAACCTAATGGTGTTAATTAGATCAATTTGTTATTATTTATATTTTTATCAACCCCTTTTAAAGGGATTTCTAGGTACCTTCCTTCAAAGGCAATTGGGCTAGTCTGTGAATACTACTGGGATCCTGCTTTTCTTCAAGTTAAATTTACCAAATGAAAGAGAAGACAGAAGGTCTCATATAATATGGATGTACTTTTCAGGAAAAGGAGATACTATAAAGACAAGATTTGTATTCAGAGAAATAGAATTAATGCAAACTTTAGAAAATACCACTTATTCTCTTGTGATCATACTCTTTAAACTCTTTCTAGGAAAAATGATATTAGAATGGAGATTGAGATGGATAATGTGGCAAAACCAATACACATTTCTGGGGAGAAGCAAAGAAAAACAATTCCCCTTTCTTTTTATATTTTACTTAAGCAAAATTAAGTTTCTAAGGCACATATTTATGGTAGAATTGCCAGAGGGTGGCAGAATTAGTTCTGGAAATGTTTTATAGTACCATCAATGCAGGTGGATAAACAATGACCCATATCTATAACCAATAATGAGCATTCATTTGGGCATCTGCTAAGACACCAAAGTTCAGATCAATCAAAACAAATCCACTTAACTAAAAGCTATTAATTTATCACAATAAGATCATTTATGGCTCAAGAATAATTTGGTGGCAGAATCTTTTTTTGCTTTCTAAAATGCTTTACTCAGAATTCCAAACTATAAAAGAGATAAAAGTGAGGTTTTATTTGTATACATTTTCCTTATAATTAATCTCATATTGGTTATATACACTTGTAAAACTAACATTTGGAAAAATACTCCATTAATCCACACTAAATAGTATAAGCACCGTAGTTAAATGTAGAGTTGTCAACATAAAAAAAGCAAACATGATCTATATGTTGTCTATAAGAAACTCACTATGAATATAAAGACATATAACTATGTTAAAAGTAGTCATAGGGATGTAAAGTACAGCATAGGGGATATAGTCAATCATATTGTAATAACTATGGTGCAAAGTAGATACTGGAAATATGAGGGGGAACACATACTTCGTAAAGTACATAATTGTGAAATTAGTACAAAATAATATTGATTGTGAACTGTAATTGAAAAAAATTTTAATTAAAAAAATAAAGTAGAAATACAGAACCAAAAAAAAAAAATATCTTCATGGACAAAAGATGAACTTGCAAACATTAAACATAAGGAAATTGGTGTGCTTATACTAGCACAACAACATAAGTAAACTTCAGACTATTTCCAGAGATAAAGAAGGATAATACATAGTGATAAATACACATCATCAAGAAAATATAAAAATTCCAAGTATGTATGCTTCTGATGTCAGAGCTTCAATTATGAAACCCTAAACTAGTAGAGATAAAAGGATGAATAGATAAATCTACAATTTTAGTTGAAGATTTTAACATTCAGCTTCTTACTTTGTCCTCCTGGTGTCTCTTCCTCTTCTTATAAGGACAGCTTCTTATAAGAATACTAGGTTGGGGTCCCACCCTTATGACCTCATTTAATCTGAATTATTCCTTGAAGGCACTGTCTCGAGGAAACAGTCACACTGGAGTTAGAGCTTCAACATGTGAATTTGGGAGGAACACAATTCAGTTTATAACTTTCTGTCCTCTCACCCTAAAATTCGTGTCCTTTTCATATATAGTACATTCACCCCATCCAACAGCCCCCTAAATCTTAACCATTCTAGCATCAATTCCAAGTCTAAAGTTTCAACAAAGTTTCATCTAAATCAGGTATGAGTTAGACATGAAGTATGATTTTTCCAGACTTAAAATTCCTCTCCAGCTGTGAACCTGACACTCGTCAAGTTATGTGCTTCCAAAATATAACTGTGGGACAGGTGTAATACAGATATTTCCATTCCAAAAGGGAGAGATCAGAAATAAGAAAGGGGTGACAGGTCCAAACAAGACAAATTCCGTTAGATCTTAAAGCTTGAGAATAACCTCTTTGGCTCAATGCTCTACTCTCTGGGTGAAAAAGATGGTGTTGTCACTCCCATGTCCCTAGGTGGCAGCCCCACCCCTGAGGTTCTGTGGGGTGGCCTTGCCCCTCAAGCATTGGGCAGCACTATCGTGGCCCACAAAAACTGAAAACACTGAGGCATCCTGAGGGTTTCTGGGTTACCTTCAAGGTCTTCAAAGGATAATGCACGTTCTTCAAAGGATAATGCACGTTCAGAGCTGGGTAGCTGTAATATTCCATCCTGTGGAATTCCTGAAGTCCAACAGTCTTCCTTTATTCTGTCCCATCTTCTCTGTCTACTTTACTCCCAGCTGGCAGTGTTTCTGTCCTATTTTACATACTTTTTATAGTGGTACCCTTGTTCATAATACCAAGCTCTGTATTAGTCTGCTCAGGTTGCCGAAACAAAATGTCACAGACCTGGTAGTTTAAAAAACACACATATTTTTTATCAAGGTGCCAACAGGTTGGTTTCTGGTGAGTTGTCTCTACCTGGCTTGCAGAAGGCCACCTCCTCACTGGCCATATCTTCACATAGTCGTTCCTCTGTGAGTGTGGGGGGCGCAAGCAAGAGAGCGAGTGCTCTGGAGTTACTTCCTCTCCTTTTAGAACACCAGTTCTATTGGGTTAAAACACCACCAATTATCTCCCTACAGTCCCTACCTCTAAATGTGGTCACATTAGGGGTTAAAGCTTGAACACATAGATTTTTGGGGGTGGGGGTTGGAGCCCCAGTTCAGTCCATAACCGTAACAGATTCACAACACTTCGTGGCTTAAAAAGAGAACATTGATTTTACTCACACATTTTCAGTTGAGCAAGGCTCAGGAGGTTCAGCTTGTTAACAGGGACAGACCGAGGCTGGGGCTGGAGTCATTTACTCATAGGGTAGCAACTGATACTGGGAGTCACGTAGGATTTTAGCAGGGGCTGTCAGCTGAACACCTACCGGTTCCATGTGGTGGCTAGGTTCCAAAGGTCAGTGTCCCAAGAGCTTGAGAAAGAACAAAGCAGAAGCCATATCATCACTTATGAAGGCAGCCTCAAAGGCACACAGCATCACCTGTGGTACATTTTACTCACAAAGTCCCACTCACTTTCAAGTGGAGGGAAAACATACTCTACCTCTTGATGGAAGAATGGCAAAGATTTGGAAATATTGCTGGGGAACAAGAAATATTGCTATGGCCATTTTCTGAAAATGTGCTCTTGTCATACTGCATGTATGGTTAACAAGCTTTGAGGAGTATAAACTGGAATCTCTTCTTTGGTTTACCAATAATCATATCTTCGCTTGCAGTTCTCTATCACAGCAAGTAATTAATCATAATTTTTTTTTCCAGAATTACCTAAAAGACAAGAACAGAAGCCAACAGGAGTTTATGCATGGCTCAGCAATTTGCAGATTTAATGGACACCATTTATATTTAATCTAATAAATATACCTATATTTATAACGAAAGGCAAGAGTCTTAGCACAGACAACTTTGTAAAACTATTTTTAAACTGAAAGGTGGCTGGATGTATGAAACAGGAAGAAAACAGAATTATAATAACTGCTGTGGAAAATACTTTGAAAACAAATGAAAGCCCCTACATTATTCAATAGCTAAGCATCATAAATTGAGGCAATCATGTGGCATGTTTGCTCAAGTCAATGTGGTAAAGTTATTTAATTGCTTGAAATGAATATATTAAGTATTTGTTAAAATTTAATAATATGTTTATATAACATAAATTAAAATTTTTATTTTATTTGAGTTTGAGAATTCATTCTTTTAATTAATGGTCGCTGTACTACTCCCCATTTTTGCATAGTTTACTAATTATATATCATGGTACAATGCTCCTTTTTTCCAGAACTTTGTTAGAGAACATTGAAAAGAGAGTCAGATATTCACTATAAGTGCTTTTTATTGTCACTTTTCTTTCCCGGTTAGATGCCAGTAGCCCATGGTGGCCACAGAGGAACACAAGTTGGTATTTTGTGCCCCCCCCCCCCCCCCCGCCCCAGGAACTGGCTGTGGGTTTGTCTTCACTGTTACTGGAATCAGGCAAAAATGAGAAGCAAAGTTGTGTTGAATCACATAATAATTGTAACGGGACTTAAAACTTAAGTTTGTCAGGAAAGAAGATAAATTCATGAATTGCAGATCAGATCTTTTGAGTAAAAAGTAAAAACATACAATGAGGTACAATACAGTTTTATATGCAATATTGAAATTGACCAGCATTATTTTTCAAAGATATTCTTATTTTTGAATGTATCATGCAATTATTTAGTTTAGACAGTTTTAGTCAGTTCTGGTTGCTATAACAAATTATCATAGACTGGATGGTTTAAATAACATACATGTATTTCTCACAGTGATGGAGGCTGGGAAGTCCAAGATCAAGGCACCTGCAGATTCTATGTCTGCTGAGAACCCACTTCCTAGTGCAGGTGACTACTTTCTTTTTGTTTCATCACATGACAGACAGCCTTGAAAAGCAAGCTATCTCCTGATTTTTATAAGGGAACTAATCTCATTCATGAGGGCTCTGCCTTTACCACCAAACCTAATGTTAATTACCTTCCAAAGGCCCCGCCTCCTAGTATGATCACATTGTGGGGACAATTTCCACATGTGACAGATGGGAACACACGAATATTCAGTCTATGACAGGCCAGTAAGTTATCTTTTTTAAAAAAGTATGTTTTTATTGATTTTAGAGAGAGAGGAAGGGAGTGGGAGAGAGAAAGATAGAAATATTGATGAGAGAGAACCATCGATCCGCTGCCTCCTGCACACCCCCTACTGGAGATTAAACCTGCAACGGGGGCATGTGCTCTGACCAGAATCCGGTGATCCTTGGTTCATGGG
The DNA here is from genome assembly GCF_951640355.1 of Cnephaeus nilssonii. NCBI lineage: Eukaryota > Metazoa > Chordata > Mammalia > Chiroptera > Vespertilionidae > Cnephaeus > Cnephaeus nilssonii. The sequence goes on along the minus strand of NW_027645422.1, from coordinate 12,680 downwards.
TTGATGCTCATCCACTGAGCAATACCGGCCAGGCCAGACCACTAAGTTCTGAGGTGAAAAGGAAAAAAAATTGAAATATAAAGATAAAAATGACATCTACATTTAAAGAAAGCAATACTATATTTTGGAATAGGCGAAATGCGTAAATATTATTGAAACAGTTTGATAATGTCAGTGTGCGAGATACTTATTTAGAATCTACAGAAACCTATCATTGCTAAGCAGATACTGTTTCATATATTACTTCCCATAGACTGGCATGCCCACTAAATGCTGGAGTTCTTCAATGAGAAGACTGTTGCATGCCACCTGGATTTGAGGGGATAATTTATTCACCGCTGGATTTTTCTTGGTCTAAAAAGGTAGATAGATAAATAACAACCAAGCTTATGAAGACAGGTTTTTATTTTAATTTGGAACAGTTCTACTCTTATAAAATTGTCAGTCAGAGCATACAAATTGAATCTTATTTATTTTATTGCAATTAAGTCATGAGTGGACATTTTCCACACTATCCCTTAAGAAATAAACAATAAGGTAAGTTACTTGTTACACTATTTATTTTCCCAATGTGAAACTAATTAGTGAGCTCATTCTTTTTACAGCTGTCCCTCGTGTTCAGGATTTTCCTAGGAAGATTAGGGCCACTAGATGGAAAATAGAACTTAAAAATCTAATAGTAATAATAAAAAGCCCACAAAGCATGTCTGAGGAATTAAGTAAAAACAATAAATAAGTCATTTTACAAGAGTTCAGTGATCTTGAACTTCCTATTCCACTTATCCACATTGAGGTTGTGTTGGTTAGTGTCAGTGGGAAATCTTACCATAAAATGGAAAAATATTAGCAATGAGTCAACCTCAAAGGGTTCAAAATGAGTGTAAGTATTCTGAGTTCAAAAGTCTATTGGGATCTTAATTAAACCTCCACAATCTTCTAGAGCAGACCAAAAACTCATAGAGAATTGGCTTTTTTCCAGTATTGTCTCAGCATCTTCTTGTTTCTATCAGAATGTTAATTTCCAAATTCCCATATCCCTTAAGTTTAATATCTTTTCCATTCATTCTCAGTGGGTGTTCTTTCATCACAGACTTCATAAAGTTGAAAGTAAGTTTATATATGCATAAGATATGCAGTGGTAATAAAAAGGTAAAAATTTAGTGCCAAAGAGGTAAAACTCAGAGTTTTAGAACCTTTATTTCAAAGTGAATATGAAAAACAAATGGTGGAAAAAAGGTTAAGAATTCCCCAAACCATACAAAAATACATGGCAATAAGTAAAAACAGTGTTAAATTAGCAGGTTAAATTCACTAAATGTCATTTGACTAGAACTTTATAAAAATAATTCAACTATTTGTCAATTATGCTTCAGTAAAGCTAGGGAAAAAATTAAAGCTATTAGTTTTTTTGGTTTATACTGCCAAGCATAATTTGCCCATTATCTGCTCCTCATTCTATCAACATTTCATGTAATGTATCCCAAGTAATTTCTAAAAAGTGATATGTGGGCTGGGACTTCTGAACACCAATATTTCTATGACTAGTATTTCAGACTCTCCTTGTCTTATACAAATCAGATCTTAAGGTAGGCTGTTTTCCATCCAGAGTAACTCTCTTTTGATTTTATTGATTGCAGCCATGATAACCCAAAATTGTGTGCTAGGGCTTTCAGAGTTGAACAAATTAAGAGGAGATGGGGGATAGAATGGGCTCATATCCTACATAAATTATCATTGGACATTCTGCTACCATTTTTTGGTAATATCTAATAAAATATTTGATTCAGGAAAGGATCATTAGTGGATGATAATAACACCAGATGAAAGATTGCTACAGCTATTGATAGGATACCACCATATCATCACAAATATTTGCAGGTCACAAAAGGAAAATAATGTAACTTTACAAAGGAGGAATCAGGCTGCCATCCCCTTAATCAAGAGTTCAATGTTAGCATCACTAGTAGTGTAGACATTATGGACATTATGTGCTTTCTATTGAGTCACAGTGATATGAGTTAAGGAGCATCACTTATAAAGTACTATATATATAGTATATTTGAAGGAATTGGCTCACACAATTATGGAGGATGGTAAATTCAAAATCTGCAGAGTGGATCAGCAGGCTTAAGACCAGGGAAGAGACCATGTTGCAGGTGAAAGTCTAAGTCTGATGTCAGAATTCTCTCCTGTTCAGGGGGGATCAGTCTTTTGTTCTATTCAGGTCTTCAACTGATTGCACGAGGCCCACTCATTTAATGAAGAGCAATCTGCTTCACTCAAAGTCCACTAATTTAAATGTTAATCTCATCTAAACACACCTTTACAGAAACATCCAGGATAAGGTTGGCCAAATACCTGGGCACCATGATCCAGCCAAGTTGACACATAAACCTAACAATCACAGAGGGTAGATGGGAATTTATTATATTACTCTTTCTACTTTTCTGAAAGATTAAAAATCTTCAAAATAAAAGCTTCAAAATAGCTTTGTTTGAAATTATCTTGTATGTATCCATTTCCCATAAAGTGGCAGTAAACTGAACATATTTTGCTTCACAAGAAGTATTACACAGAGAACAGGAAAAAAAAAAAAAGGAAAAAAGAAAAAAAATTTAAGGTGCTCCAAGTTTAATTTGTGATTTTGAATAACAATAGCATACAGCCACATTTCCCATAGATACATAGTTTATGAAGCATAACAGTGATACACATACCACTAAAAAATATGTGATATTGGCTCTGTTAAATATAAATAAAATGTATTTACAGACTCACTCTCTCAGCATGATCATATGTGAAATCATTTGTATTTAAAGCTATACAATACAGCAGAAAAATCACAGGATGTAGCTCTGAAGACTGCTGTTATGTCTAGTCCTTCAATCTGTGAAGCCTTTGGCAAGTTACCTGACTTTTCTGGATCTTGTTGTCTTTTAAATGGTGGCAATATTCAGTCTGCATAGAAAACTAATAATTGAGTTCCACCTCTGTGCCAAAAACTGTTTTAAAAATATTTACAACTCTATGTGATAAATATTATTATTTTCAGGTAACAGAAAAGACAACTAAATTTCAAAAGGAATATAAAAAGGGAAGATGAAAGTCACACAGCTACAAAATAATAATACATAAACTACCTATTCTCTTCCAACCTAGGATAAAATAAATAATGCAAGTGATTACACTTGTAAACTATGAAGGATCATAGATTAATAATTCTAAAGAATTAAAAAAAAACCCTCAGTCAGCTTTCATCATTTTAAATCAAAAAAGTGATTTTAAAAAATCTGTTAAGCTTGTGGGCAGCAAGTCTTAACACAAAATTTTAATCCTTCAAGAGGAAGAATTGTATTTTATCTTTCTCCACAACCCCCCAACTTAATTTTCTATGATTTGCTTTATTTTTAAACATGGATTGAAATTTTCCTAAAGTCACTCAGTTTTTCACTTTTAAAAAGTTTTGAATAAAAGGAAAAACAATGTTCATTAAGGTAATGTCAAAATATGTTTCATCTACTAGAGAAATGAGAGAGCCTCACTATTCCAATAAAATTCACGCTCATTTGATAATGGTTTTTACTAGAGGCCTGATGCACGAAATTCATGCAAGGGCCTTGGGCCCGGACCCCGCCCGCCGCCACCATGGCCTGGGGGCTCTGCCAACTTTGCCTCAGCCCCTGCCTGCTGGGGCTTTGTCCAGAAGGAAGGACATCTGGAAGGATGTCCGGTCTAATTAGCATATTATGCTTTTATTATTATAGCTTGGCAATATCCTCCTGCAACTCTATTTTTTAAATATACTTTCTTTTTTTCTAAATCCTACTCACAATGCAAATACTCAATATCTCATTAAATATCTTCTTTACTTGAGTGAGTCCCATCAGTATTTAGACTACATGCCACATTATTTAATAATTAATTATATGTTAAAAATTATTTACTTTGAAAGGAGACCATTTTTCATAAGAACATGAAATATTTGATGGTAACAAGTTTTGTTTCACATTGCTACCTGTTTTTATTCAGTATATTATTGTTTTTCCAAGAAAATTGTAAACACTTTGAAACAAGTTATATTTTCATTATTGTGCCAAAGCTTTTAGCAACAGCTATTATTTTGTGGTTGCTCAAATATTGAATTAGTATAATTACTGAAGCAAAATTTTATTACTATAATGGTTCTTCAAATTTTCCAACTACTATTCATGTAGAGTCAGATTCAATCTCTACTAAGAACCTTATTTTAAAAGTTGAAGAAAAGATTGCATAAGAAATAGTGGAAATAATGTCTTATATGCTTATATTGAGTTTCTATAATTATTTCAATAAAATATTTAAATACTGTAAATTAATTATTCATGGGAAGGAATAAGTGAAAAACAAATTGTTTCAGACAAATGATTCTCATTTGAAACCAGATTGTAAGAGACTCATAGATACAGAGAAAATTTTGAAAGTTTGCCAGATGGGAGGGCAGATGGGGGGATGGGTGAAATGTGCAGGGATTAAGTCCACCATAGTTATAGAATAGTCACAGGGTGTAAAGTACAGCATTGAGAGTATAGGCAATGATATGATAATAGCTATGAATGGTGTCAGGTGGGTACTAGATTTATTGGGATGATCACTAACTTATAGAATGTCTAATCACTGGGCTATACATCTGAAACTAATATACAGTATGATATTGTATGTCAACTGTAATTTAAAAAACAAAAAATAATTATTTAAAGTACAAAATAAATAAATAAAACCATATTTTTTTTGCATTTATTTATTTATTTAAAAAATTTTTTTTTATTAAGGTATTATATGTGTACCTATCTTACCATTGCCCCCCCCACACCCCACTCCCATATATGCCCCCACCCCCCAGAGTTCTGCATCCATTGGTTATGCTTATATGCATGCATACAAGTCCTTTGATTGATCTCTTATCTCCCCCACCTCTCCCTAACCTAAAAACCATATTTTATATTGTCAACCAGAAGTCATTATTACCTGGTGGCAATGACTAACTGAATGTGGCTTTTTCTCTCCTTGTTCCACGGACATCCCCTAGCAACAAAGAAATACCCATCCCCCTATCTCAACTATTACTGGTGCCAACCAAAGAGCCTGGTAACGTTTCTGTTAAAGTAGAAAGGTAGATTGTGTAAATGTAAACTTTCCCTGAAACTTTCTTTCAATCTGGCAAAATGGAGGTCAATAAATCTAAATCCCTTCTGACACTGGGCCCTTTGTCATTGTTGGGGACAGGTCCAAACCATCGCTGTCTTTCAATAAGTGTGCTGACTTGAATACATTCAATCATAAGGCTTTATTCAGTTCCAACTGCAAAAAAACCCTTAAAATTTAAAAAGAATCTCTTTTAATACCTCTACCCTCACATTTAAGAGGACTGTCAGGAGAAAAGGAATTGTGAGAATAGATCATGATTCTGATACCACATTTTTAGAATCAGCTTATCCAGGTAAGAGTTAATGCACTTCACCAGGTAAACTGTAGAAGAAATTGTAGTCATTGCCCTGCTAAACCTTGGAAGAAATGAAGAATTTCAGTCTTTGGTGCTGTCAAACAGACACCATTCATCATCCTTGAATTGGCTTTTGGCTTTAAAATAAATAAAACAAACCAGAGATTCCCTTTAGACTCTGCAATAAAGGCAACTCCCTATAGGAGCTTGTCTAGGTTTTGGAGTTGATAGCAACAACAACAATAACAAAACAACAACAACAACAAAAAAAAATAAAATTCAAGTCCTTAATACTCCCAAGACTGCAACTCACACCAGAGTCAAATAATCTCAAGGAGTTACTGAACTAGGTATTGATTGCAGACACTAAGGTTGTTTGTTATTGGATTTTCAATTTTCGAGGAATGAGGTGAAACTCACATCTCTCCAAAAGACAGTATGCTCTGGTTCCTGAAAGCCAGAGTTTACGTGACTTGAGTTCATTGGACAGGAGTGATTTATATTGGCATGAATAAATAATGTCCGGGGGTTCTAACTGTCTAAACAAGATACATAATACTCTGAGAAAAAATGTGGACCACGTTGTAAGGTATCCTGTATTTCGTATTATGAGCAACTACAAGAGCAAAATAATTTCAAAATCACCTATCCACTTAGGATTTTTAGGTTGGCTTTGTCAAAAAGGGCCCTGGCTTCGCTGAGAGACAGAGGGGCAGCTGTGTTGTAATCAACTGTCTCCTTGCTAAGCTTGCCTGGTAAACCTGAAAACAAATGCTTTATAAAGGATAGCAGAATGACATTGTGCCCTTTTGTGAAATCTCTCTTCATGAGAAATAATAGTTACATAGCGAGTGAATTTTATGAAACCATAAACCAATTTGCTTGTGTAAGAGTGGAAATTTCTGCAGTTTTAAATCAGTTTGTAGGTGGAAACCTCCCCAGCTGTTACAAATTACGCCCTGCTCACTGCTTCTGGTGGATGTATCTGTTCTGAGTCTATTTGTAGGTTTTGTTTCCTTTGTTCAGATTAAATCTTCACTGAACCAAACTCCTTTGAATTAATCTAATCACAGTTGACTATTCAGCACCATCCTCCTGAATTCCCTCTTTTACAGATCAAACTTTTGTTGGTTTGGGGTCAGTAAGAATATTTAAAATATTACATATAAAAATAGAAACTTAAATCCTAAATAATGTGCTTTAATTCTAAGGATTAAAGATATCTGAACAGGGGAGTGATTAAAACCAGCTTTTGTTTCAGTAAATGACCAAACAAACAAACAGGAGTTGCATAGCTTAAAGGAAAGAGCATGAATCAGGAATGAAGAAATATTAATTCCGATCCCAGTCTGCCACTATGAACTATGGGACTAAGAACAGTCATATGACTCAGCCTCACTTTTCTTATCTAAAATATGCAGATGATAGGCTGAGATTCTGTCTAGCATTAAAAATTCTATGGAGAGCTGAGGTTCTTCATTGAGCTGTTTTAGATTTTACTATCCTAAAGGGAGAGCAATAAATTTACTTTTTTTACGTAGTGCTCCTAGTAGAGGCATTTGTGAGTAATGGAATTTTACAATGGTCCATTTACACAGACCATTTCACAAACACCTTTGGCTTCCTGAAATCTATTCTATTCTCACTACTGAGAAATAAATGTCTTACTTGTAACTATGATGTGAGAATTAATTTAATTAATTAAGATGTTATTTAATCCAATGTGATTTCTGAAATTTGAATGCCAGTTTATCACCTAAAATATATGGGATGATGTCAAGTCTCACTCCACATGTTATATGATACATCTATTGCTTTTCATGTGCTGTGGTAAACTGAAAAATGATTCCCTAAAGACAGCCACTGAAGCCTGTGAATATTACTTTGTGTGGGAAAAAAAGGGTCTTTGCAGATGTGATAAAGGATTTTGAGATGGGGAGATTATCTTAGATTGTCAAAGTGGGCCCTAAATGTAATTACATATATCTTCATAAGAGAGAGGTGGGGGAGATTTTCCACAGACAGAGAAGAATAATGCAATGTAACAATGGAGTCAAGATTGCAGTGATGTGGCCACAAGCCAAGGAATATGGGCAGCCACCAGAAGCTAGAAAAGGCAAGAAATGGATTCTTCCCTACAGCCTCCAGAGAAAGCAGAACCCTGCCAAAATCTGATTTTCGCTCAGTGAAACTGATGTTAAACTTCTGGCTTCCAGACTTACGAGAGAATAAATTTCTATTGTTTTCATCACTAAGATTGCAGTAATTTTTACAGCAGCAGCAGGAAACTAATACATATGACAATATTTATTTTCACTCATACACCATAGAACATGACCAATGCAAGCCTTGATTCTAGAGATTTGGTAAATAGCAGAGCTATATTCATCTTTTCTTCTATTTTGCTTCTATTTGGTATCTCTTACTGTAGATGCCACACTTAATGAATTTTTTTTTTTTTTTCAGAGAGTAGTCCTAGGAAAACTTTGTGTTCATGAGGATATGGTGTGACAATTTTGATAATGAAGATTATACAACTGAGTTTTTCTTGGGTGCTTTAGTCTCTAGGAAGCTGAAGGCAAAATGTCAAGTTTGACTCAATCATCTGGGATATATACTAGAGGGCAGATGTACGAAATGCGTGCATGGGTTGGGTCCCTAGGCCTGGCCGGCGATCAAAATTGATCTGCAGGATGACCAGTGGCGGGACAATCAGGGGCACCCGCCTTGGCTGGCCTGGGGCCTGCGGGCTGGGGGCAGCTCCTGTGTCGAGCGCCTGCCCCCTGGTGGTCAGTGCGCATCATAGCGACCAGTTGTTCCACTGGTTGTTCTGCCGTTTGGTCAATTTGCATATTAGACTTTTATTATATAGGATATATATTCCTTTTCTATCAGATCGAAATTAACTTTTATATTTCTCTTGACTTTACCCATATTTCTATTTTGATTTCACCATTTTATCATAAAAGTTTCTCATGAAAGTCATCTTAAAATTCTTCCTAGAACAAGAAAGTATGCATACACTAAATAAGTAATATAAGCACTACAGATCAATTCTATCCAACAACTAGAGATTCATTAATAATAGTATTGCAATGGTTATAGGTATACCTTTAAAAGTGTTTTGTCTTGATGGATAGAAAATAATTTGTTACATAAATGGTTTTCAGTACAAACATCATTTTTTTCTCTCAAATCATCCAGAATACTTATCTACATCAAGTGAAATTTCATGGACCTCTTACCGCTTTGCAATGAAATAACTCTATTAAGTTAATAAATATAACTTAACAAATAAGCATATCATATGACATAACTAAGAGGCAACTTTATTTTGTCTCCTACGGCTCATTTAAAATGCATTCATTTAAAAGGGAGAGTAAGGCAGAGGGAGAGAGAAACATCGATGAGAGAGAACCATCAATTGGCTGTCTCCTGCACTTTCCCTACTGGGGATTGAACTCACAACCCAGGCATGTGCCTTTACCAGGAATTGAACTGGCAACCTTTTGGTGCATGGGACAATGCTCACCCTACTAGGTCACATTGACCAGGGCACCATGACTTTTCTATCATTCTATTAGGACTTCCATCAACTTTATGTCTCAAACATGATCTCAAATTGGTTAATAAAATGTCTAGTGCTACATTAATAAAAGAAAAACAACTGTGAACTTGATTCACTATAAAAATCTTTTATCTTCACCATCAGGTTGAGCCAAACTACTAATCTCTCTCTGGGAGTTCATAAAGACTCAGGCTCCTCACTCAGGTCTTGGGCATCTAATTTGATAAACCTGGCCTTTTTTTGGATGGACCCAAGGTGACCCCAGGCCAACCCTTATTCCCTGGTCACCTTTGAGATGGCAGCCTAGTGACCATCTATTTGAAGGTAGTTGTCATATTCTTTTTCCATTTCTAGATTGTCTTGGAGTTAAACCCAGGTAACTGTTTGTTTAATCATCTCAATCATAATTTGGCACCCGTCCTCTATATCACCCAACTCCCGAGAATACATTTCAAAGCTCTCAAAGTTATTCACTTTGAAACATGTTGCCCTTTGAAAGGTTTGATGTGAGGAGAAAGGCATCTTTCCATTAGATGAGTGAAAATGACTTTCCCCAAAGATATTTTCCTCATGATATCTTTAGTCTTTTTCCACACTCTGACCCTTTTTATTGGTCCATAATTTGTTGGGAAGATTCAGGAGTCATGGAATTGGTTGGCAGAGAAGTTGTTTGAATATCTGCATATGTGCATTCCTCTCATCCCTCCTGCAGTGCTTGCTCTTTCCTAGTACTGACACCTCAGTTGCTGAAGTAGAATGATTTACATTCATAAATCCTAATAACCTGTGGTCCTTTAACCCTGGGCTGTGCATAGAATCATATAAAAAGTGTTCTAGAGCACACATGCCTGGATTCCATCCCAGACTATGAATCACAACCTCTGTGTCCAGAAATTAGGAATCAAAATTTTGAAAATCAAGAGGTAATTCTGAAGGGCTGTTAGGATTTTGCTTCATTGACAGGCGTGCTCCAAGATGTATATATGATGTGATCTCATGAGTTTTTCACCCTCTTTTGGTGGAATAAACATGGATTTTATGAATGATACTTTTATAAACTATTCTAAACTGTTTGTACTCTAAAGTTGTATTTTTATTTATAAGTATGTGGCAAATTCTTGGCCTAACTGGTTTGGCTCAGTGGATAGAGTGTCGGCCCACAGACTGAAGGGTCCCAGTTTGATTCCAGGCAAAGGCACATATCTGGGTTGCAGGCTCCCACGTCCCGCTCCCCGCTCTGGTCAGGGTGTGTGTAGGAGGCAACCAATTGATGTGTCTCTCTCACATCAATGTTTCTCTCTGTCTCTCGCCCTCCCTTCCACTCTCTCTGAAATCAATGGGAAAATATTCTGGGATGAGGATTAGCAAACAAAACAAAACAAAACAAAAAGAATGTGGCAAATTCTTACACTATCTTGGTAGAGATATTAGTAATCCATGAAGTTTTATGCATTTAGATGATTTCAATTTTCCTTTTAATTTCCTTTTACTGCAGAGTCATTTAGTAGCTAATAAAATATGTATCACATGCATCCATAATCTCTTGGTGTGTGTCATTGCTAGAGGCTAGCATTAGTGGAGAAACCATGGTTTCACTTGCTATCAATTCAAACCCCTTCTGGGGCTTATAGTTCCCTAAAAAAAGTAATAATATTGGAATATGTTTTGATTTACTTTCAGAGAAATCAAAATTTCCAGGAAAGTCTGCCCCTAAATGTATAATATGATACTAGTATAAAAATACACTACATGATATTTTAACTAAGAGTTATAATGAAACATTCTGGTAACTAAATAAAATTAAAATAAAGAAAATAAAGTTCTCTGCTGATTCGTTTATACATTTGTGCTTTGGGATAGCATGCAGAAGCGGCCTGATATTACTATGAACCCTTGGGCAATGTCAACATGGAGCTTCCAAATCAATCTGGTAAGTCAATGATATTTCACACAATTATTGTACTCATGGCATTGTTTTGATATAAATTTAAACTTAACTCACCCTTGAGAATCTTAAACCACAATCTTAAACCTGGAATCAAACAAAAATTACTATTTCATGGGAAGACAAAAGTTCATATGTTAATTCAGAAATAAAAGGCAGTCAGCCATGTGGAATGACTGAGAGGTTGTGTGAGACAGGGTAAAATCCTTACCCATAAATATCAGTGCTTGATATATCAGCATTAAAGACTTTCTCCTTGTCTTCTCTCTTCAAATATAAATATTCCCCTACATTATGACCAAATTATACTTTAATAGTGGCCTGGTGCATGAAATTCATGCACGGGGGGGAGAGTGTGTGTGTATGTGTCCCTCAGCCCGGCCTGCACCCTCTCCAATCTGGGACCCCTTGGGAGATGTCCGACTGCCAGTTTAGGCACGATCCCTCGTGCCTAAACCGGCAGTTGGACATCACTCTCGAAATCCGGGACAGCTGGCCCTAAAAGCTCACCTGCCTGCCTGCCTGATTGCCCCTAACCACTCTGCCTGCTAGCCTGATCGTCCCAACTGCCCCCCCCTTCTGGTCTGATCACCCCTAACTGTTCCCCCTGTCAGCCTGATCGCCCCCAATTGCCCTTCCCACTGGCCTGCTCACCCCCAACCTGGCTTGCTCGCCCCAACTGCTCCTCACCAGCCTTCTTGCCCTCAAATCACCCCCTGCCAGCCTGATCGCCCCCAACTTCTCCCCCCTGCTGGCCTGCTCTACCCCAACTGCTCCCCGCTGGCCTGATTGCCCCTAACTGCCCCCCCCCCCCGCTGACCTGCTTGTCCTAACTGCCCCTGCCTGCTGGCCTGCTCACCCCCAACTCCCACCCCCTGTCTTTCCAGCTTACTTGTCCCCAACTGCACCCCCTGCTGGCTTGCTTGCCCCCAACTTACCCCCCCTGCCAGCCTGTTTGCCCCCAACAGCCCCCCCACCAGCCTGATCACCCCCAACTTACCCCCTCTGCCAGCCTGCTTGCCCCCAACTTCCCCCCCTGCTAGCTTGCTTGCCCCCAACTGTTCCCCCTGCTGGCATGCTCTCCCCTAACTGCCCCCTGCCAGCCTGCTCACCCCCAACTCCCCCCCTTTCCAGCTTGCTCGCCCCCAACTGCCCCGACCAGCCTTCTTGCCCCCAACTGCCCCCCCCCCCCCCGCTGGCCTAATCATCCCCAACTTCCCTCTTGCCAGCCTGCTTGCCCCCAATGTCCCCCCTGCTGGCCTGATCGCCACCACTGCCTCCCTGCCAGCCTGCTCACCCCCAACTACCCCCCCTGACAGCCTGATTGCCCCCAATTGTCCCCCCTGCTGGCCTGCTCACCCCCAACTGTGCCCCCTGCTGGCCTGCTTGTCCTAACTGCTCCTGCCTGCTGGCCTGCTCGCCTCCAACTGCCCCCCCCCGCCAGCCTGCTCACCCCCAACTGACCCCCCCCTTGGCCTGATTGCCCCCAACTGCTCCCTCCCCCCCCCCCCCCCCGCTGGTCTGCTTGTCCCTAACTGCCTCTGCCTTGGCCCCACCACCATGGCTTTGTCCGGAAGGACATCTGTAAGGTCTCCCGGAAGGTCTCCCAGTCTAATAAGCATATTACCCTTTTATTAGTATAGATCAGTAATCAATTTGGCAGATTGAGTTCCCTTTTTGACAAGGAG
>NW_027645423.1:0-5462 GCF_951640355.1 Cnephaeus nilssonii | reverse complement strand
CCCATAACTAACATAGGTACTTGCAAAAAATAATTAAAGTGACTGAATGATATATCTGTGCATATAAAAAATCCAGTTCTAGATATTTATTGTATATAAGCTTCCCTCAACTTCTTCCTCAACGTCTTGTCTTCTTGATCAGTTTCGAACGCTCTAGTATATGTATAATTTTCTCGATCTAATTAATTAATTACTATTCAAATAATATTCCAATTGTCAATAAAATATTATATATATATATATAATTAGAAACTTGTACACGTTAATAGATAGGTTTATGTGATTAATATACATGGGAAAAAAAAATATTTTTGATTCAATGAGAATTTTTGGTCAACAAATTTGGTCATATGTTTCTTTTTGGTCCTTTTTTTTTCTGTGGTAAAAACAGTCCCATCTGTTAAGTTTTTTGCAAAGTTGATCCCATTAAAATATTTCAAATAACCATGGGACTAAATATGGTGGAGAAAGGACTAAAATCATGAAGCCAACATTCTTGTGGGACAACAAATAATTTTTTTCCAATATACACGAAGCAAAATATGTAGAAAATAAAAGGGTGAAGGGGGACCATTTGTGGATGAGGGATATGTGGCATTCGACGAGATAAGGAATATGTGGCAATGGGCAAGAAGAGGCCTCCTAACTCTTCTACTATATATATCCATCAAATTAACATTATTATTTATACATACATACTTACTCCAATCTACTCCTCAATATTAATAAATAATTCCCTTCATTTTTCTTATTCTAAACTATGTTTTCTTTTGGATTTATTCCCATAGCGAAAACGAACCCGCTAAAGTAATTATATCATTTTATTTTAGATTGTTAATTACTGTAGATGATATTTAAGTTTATACAAAATATGTAGAAAATAAAGGGGACCATTGTGGATGAGGGATGTGTGTCACTGGGCAAGATAAGAAATATGTGGCATTGGGCAAGATGAGGCCTCCTATCTATTCTTCTATACATATATCGATCAGACATAGTCATTTTAATTGTCGATCCCACAAAGTGTAGTAATTTTAATTGGACGGTTTGTGTTAATACAAGCAAATAAAGGAGGGGGTTGGGGGAATTGGATTGTTGTTTCTAACTCTATTAAAAAATTATATAAAATAATAAAATTGTAGTTTTAGTTCTCGGATTTGCTTCCACTTGAATGATTCTTTCTTTGAATCTTGCCATTAAACTAGTGGTACGACCAAATTAGTCCAAATTATTTCTTAAATTTAATTAATTAGAAGTATGATCCCTAATTAATCTATTCTAATGATAACCCCAAAACATGTATTTGAGATTCAATTCATAAAGGACCTAATCTGTATCTGGGCAATGATTTAATGGAAAAAAAATAATAGGACAAACTAGACTATGGATACTAGACGATCGTTTCATACAATCTAGACTTTGTTATACCAAGGGTGTTTTTTACCACAGAAAAAAAAAGGACCAAAAAGATTTTAGTCCCACAAGAATGTTGCTTCATGATTTTTAGTCCTTTCTCCACCATATTTAGTCCCATAGTTATTTGAAATATTTTAATGGGATCAAATTTGCAAAAAAATTAACAGATGGGACTGTTTTTACCACAAAAAAAGGACAAAAAAGAAACATGGGACCAAATCTGTTGACCATATATTTCTAATTATATATATAATACTTTATTGACAGTTGGAATATTATTTGAATAATACTTTGAAGAATTTTTCATTCTTTTTCCTATTAAAATATTTTCAAACCAAGGGATACATTACTATATATAAATAGTTATCATGTGATTTTTTGAGATATTTTAATAATATATATGCGGGTACAGTAAAGCCACATGAATCACAGAATGAGAGCATCTTTTATTCTATAAAGAAATCAGTCCAATAATTGTGGTCACGTTCACATCACTTTTGTTGTTTCCTTCGTTAATTTTTTTAATTATTTAGAGCCCCATTCTTTGATGTTGTGACTTGTGGTAAACCAGAAAAAATAGAGTCCAAAAGCAATCTTCCTATGCAGATATTGTACATCGTGGTGCACACAAGTGGTATTCAACTCTTTTAAATTAAAATAGTACGTGTAGTATATGCTCTCTTTATTTCAATTTAACTATCATTTTAATTTTTCACACAAATTAAAAAAATTATTCAATACTAATGATTATTTATATAAAATAACTAATATACCCTAAACAAATTATTAATAAATTATTTATGGGTCAATTATCCAATTTAATAATGAACCTATCACAAAAATAAAATAAAATAAAAAGGTAAAGTTTGAAAAAAAACAATTAATTTTTCTTGAAAAACAAAAAAACAACAATTATCTTAGACATTTTTTCCTCTAAAATCATAATTAAATGGGACGGGCAGAGTATACAGTTAAATGATCGAGTATACAGTAAATAGATTGTTGTAGAATATGTTCCTTGAAGAAAGGTTCGATTTGATATATTAGGAGTTGGGGTGAATGAGAAATTGAATTTCTAAGTTTGTTGTAATAAATGGGTTTTAGAGGGAAAAGCAAAGCCTTTTTTGTCCTACATTGGAAAATTATCAATGAGAAGTGGGTATATAAGGAAGAACCCACTTGTAAGCTTGTAAAGTATTATGAGTGTTTTGCTCCACCTTCTACGTGCGCGCGCAGGGGGTGCAAATCATGGGCGAATTTGGCCCACGAAACACGAACTTGTGTGCGGGCGCGACCTGCGTACACAAATGTCGCTTCAAATTGGTGGCGCCCTGACAAACTTACTTTTGCATCATTTTATTTTGGAGCTGTAGAAACTGAAGTCTACAGCCGAGCTACTGGGTTGAAGTCTGCAGCTGTAGAGATGAACTCTGGGTTTAATGTCCATTATTCAGGTGGTTTAGGTTATAATCTGAGACCATTAGTGGGTCATTATGGCACCTCCAACAGTCATATTTCTGAGGCTATAAATAACACCTCAGTGTTGTTGAAAGAGACAACAACAAGAAGCAACACTAAGTGAGAAAAACGTGAGGAAAAATACAGACGCTATTCCAGCAATTGCTATTATTTTTCAGCTTCTTTTGATTAGCTTTTCCATTGACATTCCGGTGATAAAATCAAGCAACATCTCAGTTTGCTGTAGCAAGATTTTAGTGCTGAAATCGTTGCTATAAATCGTTGTATCCTGGGAAACAAGTGTCCTATGATTCACTAGCACCGAGAGTGAAGGGCATAATTGTTTTAAGGAAATCGTGATTACACGAGCCTCGATTTCTTATGGTTTTTCTATTTTCTTTATTTATCAGTCATCTACAGCCTAATGTACTTGAACTTTGAATGGAAAAATATCTATGTTTTGGCATCCACTATATCACATCGATCATTTGGTCGACGGAACGGTGGGGCACGAGTTAATGAGTTTCATGGATGTGTTCGTTGGGTACCATCAGATCTCGATGCACGTAGATAATCAAGAAAAAATAGGATTCATGACGGACAATGGACTATACTGCTGGAAGATGATTCCTTTCAGGCTGAGAAATGCAGGGATGACCTATCAGAGGTTCTTAAACAAAATGTTCTCGACTCAGCTCGACAGAACAGTAGAGGTGTATGTGGATGATATGTTGGCCAAGAGTATAAAAATGACAGAACACGTGGGGCATCTGGATGAGATGTTCGGAGTACTCAGGGCCTATAACATGAAATTAAACCCGAAGAAATAGAGTTTTCGGGTAGGTTCTGGAAAGTTTCTCGGTTATATTGTCAGTCAAAAAGAAATCGAGGCCAATCCCAAGAAGGGCAAAGCTATAATCGAGATATAGCCCCCACATCATGTCAAGGAGGTTCATATGAGAGCCATTTTTTGACGTGTTGGAGAATGGAAAGTTCTAAAGGTCGAACCAATGCCAGCAAGTATTTGAACATTTGAAGGAGTATCTGGCCGATGCGAGAGTAGTTTCCAAGCTGGCCCCTAGCGAAAAAACTCAACTTATACTTGGTCACCTCCGAATCTACGATCAGTGCAGTGTTAGTTCAAATAGAAAACAAGGAGCAATAGTCGGTATATTACGTCAGACAGTCTTTAAGAGACGTCGAGCTCAGGTACCTGCCCATTGAGAAGTTGGTTTACGCCCTAGTTATTAGCATCCGAAAACTTAGGCCATATTTCTTCTATCATCAAGTAGTGGTACTTACAACGTCCCATTGATAAAATTCCTTGAGTGACTAGATTCCGCGGGATGATTGCTTAAATGGTCCATTGAGCTAGGACAGTTCGACATCTTGTACGCCTCCCGAATTAACCTTCAATCAGGGACCAGGTAAGGTAGCCAATTTACCATGTAAGATGTACGTGGAAGGGGCCAAAATCATCCTTTTCAGTCCGCACAATCAGGTATTCATCTCATTAATCCGTTTAGACTTCCAAGCCACGAACAACAAGGCCGAATATAAAGTGCTCCTTGTTAGAGAATCGTCCAAGGGATCTGAAGATATCACAAAATCGTCCAAAGATATTCAACGTCCATATTATAAATTATTTATGTGAAATATTTTGTAGAGATTTAGTTGATTTATTTTCCTTGTAAATACATTCAAGACTTGTATATATAGGTTGCAGTATCAATAAAATATTTTGTGCACCAAATATTACTTTTCTACATGGTATCAACTTTTTCTAAATTCCGTCCAGCCATCAGCCTCCATCTTAATTCCTAAGTTCCTAAGTACCCTACCCAACACGTAATCCCTGTCCCCACCACTAATCTCCATAATCTAATTAATTAATTTTCTTGGTTTCTCACACCCAGTATACGTCTTTCCTTCCACAACCTGTTTATCCTCTGAATACCGCCCTTAATCCCGGCATCAACCTGCAGGCCTCCTTTACCTCCTCTCGTCCAATTGAAAGCCCTTACTCAACTCCCTCTTCGTTTAACCCGGCCCCACCAACTACGTCTCATGGAAACTTCAGTTTTCGTCCTTGTTCTTCGGTTTGGATCTCATGGGGTATCTCGACGGTACTGAACAAATTCCAAATCCGGAGTTTACTCACTAGAGACGTCAGGATCAACTTATTTTGCATGCCCTTATTACATCCATCACAGAGCCGGTTATTCCCCTAATATTAAAGGACGGCTACGTCTGCTCATGACGCATGGTCGCGTCTCGAACGTGTCTTGAAAAACCTGACTGTGGAAAGGAGGAAGAGAGCATACGGGCTTCCCATTCTACCCCACACTTTGGGAGCATCCAACCTACGTCAAAAGTAAGCATACGGATTGAGTCCGGCCATGGACCAAGTAAAGATCCCGGATCAGCGCTTGTCTTAAGGCAGCCAAACCGGATATCGTATGAGTTTCTACCAATAACCAGCACGTGAAAGACCACTTAGGTCGGCTCAAGAGAGTTGTAGAAGCTAGAGAAGATAAGCTGGCGGCACCCCAGTAAGGGTACAACACTGACGCAGATGCCCAGCGAGA
>NW_027645424.1:0-12391 GCF_951640355.1 Cnephaeus nilssonii | reverse complement strand
GATTAATGGCAGAATAATAAATAAAAAAAAGAAACACGGCTGGCCCGACTCGCAGCCTAGGCGGCGCCTAATTCCAGAAACAATTTTATGCAATGATTTGGGTAAAATCGGGGCGGCCGGACCGCCTAGGCAGATTTCTGCATCCTTGGTTCAAAGGAGTGAAAAACTGGAGCCCTAAAAGGGCCACTAGACGTAATACTAATGAAAGTCCCACTAGAGCCTCCAACGTCCATATGATAGACACCGAAGGCAGTTGGATGGGTAGTCATACCAGCACTGACACCAGTTATACCATTGCTGGCAGCAACAATATTGAGATCGGAGTTATTTCCAGAGTCAGTAAACATTGCAGTGAAGCATTTTTCTTGTGATTGATGGGTTTAGTGGTACACTGCAATAAAAGTAAATTAGGAAATAAAACCGAGTGAAGTGGGAAAACTATACTTAGTTCTTCTTCAACACACTAATATTCCTCTTACTAGAGGTTGTGACATCTCATCTTATCGTATTAATTTCTCACTCGCCAAAATTCGATTTTGAGATTTTAAATATACCACGATCATCTACTCCGCGAGTAAAATGATCATATCACGATTAATTTTCCATAAATTAAATTTTTATCCTCCAACTATTTGGTCAAACATGAGTGTTTAAAACAACTCATAATTTCCATCAATTACTAATTCACATATATAAACATGTTTGGAACTTGGAAATGCAAACCAACATGATATATATAGCCAATAAAAAATTATTATAATTAATTTGTATTAAAAATAAGGTGCACCGTGCAATCCATAGTGTATTTAGAATCATTCAACTTGTTACGTTGAAATATGCAACTTGTTTAACTTGTGCAACTATTAATATAGGAAACAAGTTGCACATTTTAGTGTAAATAAGTTCCATATTCCAATACAACACGTTGCACGATAATAAAATACACTATGAAGCGCACGGTGCACCTAATCGTTATATACCTCCATGAAATCGTTATATAGGTACCCTGTGTCTGTGTGCACCACATTTGAAAAGCCTCTTGCAATCTTCTACACAAGTTGGCAACAAAAATTGAGAAAATGACGAAAATCCAACGTCTTCAAGTATGCCCACACTTATTGAATCCGTCATTGTCGGCACTGCCCCGGTAACCACCACCGCCTCCGGGTGGAGCTCCGCCATCTTAAACCCGACGATGCCACCGTAGCTGAACCCCACCACCGTGTACCTCTCCACCCCCTTCACCACGCACTCCGCCTGGAACGCCACCGACCTGTCCGGATTATCCGAAAACCACCCGCCGAAGAACAGAAGGTCTGGCACGTATACACTGTACTTCTTTATTAGGGAACACACCTGCAAGACACGTGGCAAACTAAATTGTAAATAAAGGAAGATATAATTTTTTTTGCAAGTTGTGGCCGCATTTTAAATAATATTTATCTCTGTTTTTACTCAAAATTACACATATTGTCACCAGATTAATATTAAAATACACAAACTTTCTCTTTTTCTCTCCACCTTTTTTATTTTTCTTACATATCCTACCAACAAACAATACATTTAATACTATATTTATTAAAACCAGTGTCATTTTCAAACGTAAAGTTTTGGCTGGGATGGAGGAAGTATAAGAGATAATATGACAAATTGAACTATAACTTTAATAATGTCCAATTTTAATGTTGTACGTTTATTATTTTTAATTTTTAAGCATTTTGGTGTCAAATTTGGGTAAAATAACTAATATGCACAAGTTTTTTATGCAAATTACTAATACGTACAAATGAGATTGTATATATAGCCAAAGTTGCACGCGAAAGAGCAAAAGTACTTACACATATGCAACTATTTTGTACCTATTAATAAATTGCAATCATGAAATGTACATATCAATAAATCTCTCTCAATTTTGATCAGTGTCATTGAAAATTTTATTTTTAAGGTTGTGTCATATACAAAACTCTTCATCTTGTCGAGCTCGTTCTATTTCTACTTAAAAAAATTCAATCTGGTTACCACAACTCTGGAAATTTCATTTCTGGTTGACATATATCACTATTCATTCACTGGATTTGTGCT
Organism: Cnephaeus nilssonii; assembly: GCF_951640355.1. NCBI lineage: Eukaryota > Metazoa > Chordata > Mammalia > Chiroptera > Vespertilionidae > Cnephaeus > Cnephaeus nilssonii. The sequence continues at coordinate 10,309 of NW_027645424.1, read as the reverse complement.
TCTTGGCGATTTTCGGTGAATTCTTAGGATGTGTTTTCAAACTACATAAACAATTTTCAGAATAATTTTTTCAGAATAATTTCGGCGAAAAGGAGCAAAATTAACACTAAAATAACCAAAATTAAAATTAAATGAAAGATTTGACACGATCTCCTACTCTGGTCGCATACCATTTAGCGTGATTATAGGAATCACTCCAATTACTCCATATTATACCATTTAGCGTGATTATAGGAATCACTCCAATTCTTTTCTTTTATTTGTTAATATCATTAGGAGATTTGATTTGTCAATATCATTAGGCAGATTGATTGTATTTTGCCTTGTATATAAACGGCACCTCTGTACTCTTTTTGAATATACAAGAATACACTTTTTTTGCAATCCTCTCTTGGTCCTTTGCAGATTCTAACATTAAATAAAAATATACAACCAAAGTTAAACGAGGATGCGTGATATTATCTGAAATATATAATATAAGAATAAGAATTATTTGGACCTGGAGTTGCCAATTGTAGATGCCGTCACCTGCGAAGCCATGGAGAAGCACTATTGCGGGCTTTTGACGGGGGCCCAAATGTTAAGAAAGGTGCCGTTCGGGCTCAATTTCGAGGGTTTGAGGGGCAATGCCGGCCATCTTCATGAGGTAATGCAATAAACACTGGTAAGGTTCACCATTTTTAATTAATTTTATTTAATCTCTCAACCCTCTGAATTTTTGTTGCTGATTGAAATAAATGTGCTAATATTCTCCATTAAATAATACTCCATTCTACTAGTGGTGTCAATTTGAACAAATTTCAAGCCTATGTCCACGCAATGACGGACCTACTTACCCAGTTTTTCATCGGATGTAACATTTGTATTTTCAATAGTGCTTGGAACGAAAATTTCTCTACATACAAACGCTAAAAAAATATATATTTAAAACCATGTACCGAATTGAAATAATCAAAGTGGCGATTGAATTTACATAAAATTATTAAAGCTCATAATTAAATTGTTATTAGGCCTAATTAATGTCGATCGTGAACAAATGTAGAATTACAATCCTTATTTTTTTTCTAAACGTATTAACTTCTACGCATATATATACTTTGTATTTTGCCACACCATGATATTTTAAATTTTTTTGGTTATATTTTAAATATTTGTACTTTTAAATTGCTTCATGTCATGTCATAATCTTGAGTATGTACGAAAAATTGTATGATTATTGTATTAGTTTATACTACTTCAAGTTTATGTTAACTTCTATTTATTTATTTAGATTTGTTGTTTAAATGTCATTATAACTCCACACATTGTCAAATATAGATAATTCAAGTGGTTAGAGTTCCACTACATAAGAACTGAGAGAAAAAATTATTCTCTTATGATATTTCCCTTTGTGGTAAAGTGGTGTTCCCTCTCTTGTGGTGGTGGTGTCTCACTTGCGATGCGGTTGCGATCCCCCTCTTATGGTGGTGGTGTTATCATTACAGTTCTGATCGATACGATACGACAAAATGTTTCATGTGCTCGAAAAGTAAAAGAAATTAAATGCAATAGATTATCTATTTAAAAATAAATAAAAAATCACGCATTAAAATATATACTCTTATTATTATGCAAACTATAACATTTATTTTGAAAAAAAATATAAATCTTTCACAATTTTATTTCAAATATTATATTTTCTAATTAACGCACATATATTCGAAATGTCATTTTAAATCAATGCACATATATTAAAAGAAATTGCTACTTTTTTATTATACCCTTAATTAAGAGTTACTCTCCTGTGCACCACATGCACCAATTCAAATTGGTGCACTCTAAACCCTAACCCCTAAATAGTGAACCCTAAATCATATATGAATCATTCGGACCGGGTGAACCATGAACCACTTGGGCCGAGTGAACAATGAACCACTCGGGCCGAGTTTGGGGTCGGGTATTAAAAAAAAAAAAAAAAAATCTAAAACTGAAATTAAAGTTAAAAGAATACCGAAACTGAAAAAAGAAAAAAAAGTTAAAACTAAAAAAAATTAGAAAAAAAACTTTTAAAATTAAATTGCACCAATTTTATTGGTGCATGTGGTGCACATGAGAATTTGCCCTTAATTAATTGCTTTGAATTTCTATATAAAATTTTATATTTCTATTATTTAGGTTGTTTTTAATGAGTTTAAGCGTAAGTTGAGAAAAAAACAATAATTAACTAACATTGAAAAGTATAAAATAATATTTAAATTATAAATAAAATGAATAGTCATAATAATATTTAAATTGAATAGGAGGGACTAGGGAGTACAATTATATCCCTTGCATACTTGTAAATATTATACACTAGTGTAGAACCCGTGTGTTACACGGGATTTTAAATAAATTAAAATTTTTAAGTTATAATATTATATATTTTTTAACTTAGTTAATATAATTTTTAACATGTCATTTTGTATGACAAATTATTATAACAATATTGTAATATAAATTTAGTATTATAAGGTAAAATATAAATTAATATAGATGTAATTAGTTTGTACAATAATTAACCATTAAATCAAGACACGTCTAATGAAAACATTATTTTTTTTATTCACTTAATGAAAACACGTATAAGGGGAAGTGAATGAATCTCTAATGTAAAAAGGAATAAAACATAAAGTTTAAACTAAGCAAACCGATTCAGAAATTGAAACTTCTAACAACGGCGAGAGAACTGAGAGGCGACCTGCGGAAGACTGACATCGAGAAAGGCATGGCAGGAGGCAGACGATGAGAAGGGAACAGTGGGATGACGGAGGCAGAAAGAACGGCATGAGAGGCCTGAACAAAAAATCTATGTTTTATATTGTTTAGGATGTACTGAAATAGAATGACACATGGGATGACACATGTGATTTTTTTTAATGACATGTCTATCAAACTTCTCATAGAATGACACATAGATTAAATCAATGTGGAGTTGACACATCAGCAAGGAAAAACTCCCTATTAGTATATAGGGGGATTGGTAGAATTACTAATTTACGTAAATAAACATGTTTGAAATTTTTTAGTTCAAATCCATGTACGTCTCTTGTGCATTGTGTTATTCAAGTGTATTTTTTAAACATGCATCTTATTTTATTGAAATATTCAATTTATTTACATTAAAATGTTCAATTTATTTTACACTTAACAAATTGAATATTATAGTGAAGACAAAAAATTCGTATGAAATAGTCTCATATATGAGACAGTATACAAACTAACACAAATTAATGTTCAACCCTTTTAAAGTATTAAAGCGTCATATGTCCAAATTATGTCTCGTCTCACCGTGAGACCGTTTCACACAATTGTAATTTGTGCATCTTCAATTGAAAAAAAATGCACATTCAAATAATACATTTAAATAATATTATACATCTGGTTCATACAAGACTTTGTCATATTTAATATATTAATTAATACTCCATGGTCAACATTTTGGAGTACAAATATGGTCTAATACAGATAATGAAAATTTTACCTTGGAATCGGAGTTTACCAATCAGTTAGGGCAAAATATAAGTTAAACAAGTTCCACATAAAAATCTGTAAAATTAATTAAAATGTGTGACTTATATTATTAAAGGGTATTAATTGTGATAATTAAAAGTTATATTTTTTATTATATAAAGAGTATTACTCATAATATTGAAGGGTGTGACTTATATTACAACAGTGATATTAATAATAATAATAATAAATTAAGGGTATAACTTATATTACAAAATGATATTAATCGTGATAATTGAAGTGTCATGTCTATAAATATGGAACTAATTTTATGGTGAACAAATTTTACTAAGAGACCTACTATCTTTTCTAGAGGTGGAGGAAATACCGAAAATACCGGTATACTGCACTTACCGTACCGAAAATTTCGGTACGATAACGGTATGAAAATATAGAAAATTTCGGTATACCGAAATATTTCGACATTTCGGTATACCGAAATAATTTTCGGTATATTGCAAAAAAATTCGGTATACCAAAAAAATTTCCGGTATACCGGAATAATTTTCAGTTTACCGAAAAAAATTTCGGTATATCGAAAATATTTCGGTATTTCGATATATACCGAAATATCAGTACGGTATCAGTATGTAATATTGACATACTGAAAATTTCAGTATGCCGAAATTTCGGTATACCGAATTTTTGGTACGACAATGGTATGACATTTTTCGGTATCAAAAATTTTGGTACAGTAACAATATGGCGAGAAAATTTTGAATGAGTAACACTTATGTGAACCAGGTTCACACATGAACTCTATCACTATTATGTGTAAAAACTATCACTGTTATGCACAAAAACTTTCACTGTTTAAAAATATAAAACATTTTCTAAACAGTGATTATTTTTGTTCATAACAGTGATAGTTTTTATACATAACAGTGAGAATTTTTATATGTAACAGTGATACTTAAATAATCGAGTTAATAGCATGAACCAGGTGTATACAAATTTTTGTCATTTTGAATATGCCGTACAGTCCACACCTAATCCTTCCTACCTTAATAAAGTTTGTCTGTACCAACCACCGTAGAAAACCCCAATAATCAATGCCCATTACTATCTTCCAACAACCCACATGCCACAGCCCCAAAATTTAGTGTTACTCTTTCTCTCACACTCCACTGTCTACTCTAAAAATATAGATGACGTTTTGGTAACCAATCATAACATGTCTTGACTTCAATTTATTTTATTATCTTTCTCACAAACCAGACTGAATACTTTTATTCGATTACTCCCTCCATCTCATAACTGAAAATGATACGCAAATCAAGTAAAGTGGATTTTAGTGGGTTTGAGTGGAATAAAATAAAGATGTTGTACGTGTATTAATCAGTGTTTTCATAACCGAACCGGTGATCGAACTGGACAGATCACCGGTCAGCGGTTCAACCGGTCGGACCGGTTCAACCGGCGATTCAACCGTTTAAATGATTTATGTGTATTTTTTTTATATTTTACTATTTTTTTAAATGACTAATTCATCAATGGACTTATAATATAAATATTTAAATTTAATTAATCAAACTTGAACCATAAAAATAATATAAACGTGAAAAGATTTGTCCCACTTCAAATAAGTATTAGAAGAAATGTAAAATGAAGTTATATAAAAGGGAGAGGAGGTAGGTTTTATGGATCTCATATCCCACATCGAATAAGTATTAAAAAAAATGTGAGATGGAGTAATATAAAAGGTGAATCTCCCATCCCACATTAAATAATTATTAAGAAAGATGTGAGATGGAGTAATATAAAAGAGAGTGAAGGTGGATCTAAATTCTACCTAAACCTCCTATCCTACATTGAATAAGTACTAAAAATATGTGAGATAGAGTAATATAAAAGGGGTGGGGATCTAGATCCTTACTCACAAAAAAGATTAGTTAAAAATTGATTGGTATTAAAAATAATAATTTTTTTTTACCTAAATAATTATTAGTTTAAAATTTTAAAAAAAGTTTAAAAATTTAAAAAAAAAAACCGGTCGAACCGGTTTTGGCCGGTTCTGACCGGTTCTGGCCGGTTTTGACCGGTTTAACCTAAAAACCGGTTCTTAGGGGGTGTCCAGACCGGTTCCGGGTCCCGGTTCAACCGGTTGAACAGGCCGGTCCGGTCCGGTTTTGAAATCATTGGTATTAATATTATGTTTGTTTCAATTTTGAGAATGTTCAAGTAATGTTGGGACATCCAAATAAGACAAATGTTCAAATAATCGCGGGACGGAGGGAGTTATTCGTATTTAAGTTAGATGTTTTTTTTTGTTTTAATGATAGGATTTAAGTTAGATTGGAGAAAAGTTATTTCTGGACCTATAGTTTGCTACTTTTTATTTTGATCCTATTATTTTTTATATTTTGATTTTTATCATGTAATTTACACATTTTCGATTTTTTGGTTCTTTTGACTTTTAAATTTTGATTTTCGTTTTGCAACATATATATTTTTACCATTTTTTTATTTTAATTCATTTAAGTTATAGGACGAAAATTAAAATTTAAAAGTCAATAGAATAAAAAATTCGAAAGTGTAAATGTTACATGGCAAAAATAATATATATATACTCTTTTTAATTAATATATATATATATATATATATATATATATAATTATATATATACACACACTCATTCTACAATTTTAACAAAAAAATGCCCTCAAAAGAAAAAATGGGTCCCACTACCACTCTAATCTATTACCCCACGCCAAAAACCCCTCCCCCATCTTCCAAAATTTATTTTTCCCACATTCTAAAATTAAGTTCCTCCCTTTTATTCATTAAAATTAAATTTTATTCTTACAATCTTATCTTTCTTGGGAGAAAAAAAGTTTTTTGGTCCCATTACTCATCTACTGTCCATTTTTCGTTTCAGAAAAAATTAATGTCCAATTTTAGTCCCACAACTAAATGGATTGTCCAATTTTGATCCCATTTTCACCGAAAAATCGGGAAAAATGTCGTTTTCGGTCTTATGCAAATCACGTGCCGGTAAAATTTAGTCGTTCTTACATTTAAATATTTTAAATCTTAGTTTTAATTAAATTTATTAGATTATTTACACACGTGTAGTTTAATTGATTAAAGAACATAAAAAAAGAAAAAGAAAAAAATAGTCAGCGTTCATGTAAGCGAGGGTATAGAAAACCCCCAAATTTTACGGGCACGTGATTTACATGTGATCAAAATGGCGTTGTTCGCGATTTTTCGGCAAAAATGGGACTAAAATTGGAGAATCAATTTAGTTATGAGACCAAAATTAAAAAGTTAAATTTTTTGGGATGAAAAATGAACCGTAGATAGGTTATGGGACCAAAAAACTTTTTTTCTCCTTCCTTGGAGATTACTTTTTTTTATTCCTTTTAACTTCTTATCTCTAAGTTCACCCCTCTTTCTTTTGATATCAAAATCCTGCATGTAAGCTTGTTTTGCTTTAGAAAAAATAAAAAAAAATCTCTCTTTCTACTACACTTAAGTCTTATTCCGTCATGTATATACGGTGACGCGTCAATATGATAAAAATTATTCTTGCATAATGTCTTAATTAAAATTACTAAATATCCTAATTATTAGTAATTACTAATAATAATTGAATATGCCATAATTTGTAATAAAACAATAAATTGGTTAATAATAATTAAAGTGGCATGGGTGAGGGTGTATGCATAGGAAAGATGAAAGGTGGGATGAGTGAGATTGTGGATCACAGGTAATTTTTTTTTCCTAATAAGATAATGTATATAATTTTATTACAAAATAGGTAGATATTTTTTTTATATATAAGAATTGGTAGAAAACTTTATTTATTAATAAAAGTGGGTATATTTTTTTTTTATCTATATTTAAGTCATAACTCATAAGTTTCAAAAAAAACTTCCAAATAGTCCAGTAATTAATTAATGGCATGTATATACGTATATATGTGTGTGTTTATTTTGATACAGTAGAGACTAGAGATAATCTGGATATGAGGATTTACCCACGTGAAAATCATACTCTTCCAAGTAAAGTTTCAGGCTATACCAAAAAAAGTTGGCCTGCTCATTTTCATATAACTACAATTCACAACAAAAACCCATAATAAATACAATTTGTACGAATATCTGACCGTTTGATATATTCTTGCAAACTTACAATTAAAAAAAAAAAAAAAACAAATAATCTTGAAACAAAAATCTCAAGTGCAACTGATCATATACTATTTCATGAGAAAATAAATTTTTAGTCCTATAATTTTTTGACGATTTCATTTTTAGTCATATAACTTTTTACTTTTTCAATTTTAATCTTCAATGTGTCAATTTCAGTCATTTTTTATCGGAAATTTTAAAATCTCGTCGGAATAAGTATGTGCACCTTACTTGACACTCCAAAATATAATATTTTTTTTCGACGACCTAAACAAGTGGACTGTTATGTACAAAAAAAAAAAATCACTTTTGAAGTGTCACGTGAGGTTTACACGCTTATTCCAGTAAGATTTGACGAGATTTTAAAATTTCCGACAAAAAAAGATTGAAATTGACACATTCCGATTCGACGAGATTTTAAAATTTCCGACAAAAAATGATTGAAATTGATACATTCCGAACTAAAAATAAAAAAATAAAAAATTACATGACTAAAAATAGAATCGCCCAAAGGTACATGACTAAAAATAATATTTTTCACTATTTCATTATCATATTTGTACTCAATGCAGATACTCTCTTTGATGGCATAAGCATTCATGTGACTATGACACGTGTAAAGTATTGAAGTAATACCTACTATAACAGAAAAGTATTACTTTGTTATTTTGTTTGTTAGCTAGTAAACCAGCCATCTTGCAAACAGCTGGCAAGTGACGGTTTCTAAAAGTTGTAACAGTACAAGTAAGAATCCCCTTTTGAGTTCAATAAACCAAATTTTATTTCGGGATTAAATTTTTTGTAGTCCTTTAACTTTTCTTCGTTTTGAAATTGGTCCGGTACGTTTTGACTTTTTGATTTTGGTCTTATAAATTTTTAAATTTTTTGAAATTGATCCTGTAAGTTTTTAAAAATTTTGAAATTGGTCCTTTTCACCTGCTACAACAGGTTACCAAGCAGGTAACTGCTATATATGTAATTATTTTGTTATTCCCTTTAATTTCGAAGCGTCACTTGAACTTTTTTAATCATAATAATCTTAGCCAGATATTTGATCGGGTTTAAAAATAATTTGTACATTAAAAGACAAAGCAAACCAGGTCAGTTTATTGGGTCTAAACTGATCAAAAAAAAAAAAACCAAAATACGCAGAAAATCACTATTTCTGCCTAAAAAAGCACGCAAAAAACCCAACATAAAATTATTAGGATTAAAAAAGTTTAGGTGGTATTTTGAAATTAAAATAAAAAATAAAATAATTACATAGATGATTGTTACCTGATTGGTGACCTGCTATAGCAGGTGAAAGGACCAATTTAAAAAAATTAAAAACTTACAGGACCAAAATCAAAAAGTCAAAACATACGGGACCAATTTCAAAACGATGCAAAGTTACAGGACTATAAAAAACTTAATCCTTTTTATTTCCGTCCGTTCTTCTGGTTTTTAACATGGTATCATTTGTTAGCTAGTAAACCATTTAAGTTACAATAAGAGCAGAAAAACAAAGTAATACTTTTCTGTTATAGAAGTAATACTTTTCAGGTATTACTTCAATTATAAACATCTCAGCGGCTAGGATTTCGTCTCTTCCAACATGCCATTGTAACTGTTATATTGATCTAATTCCACACACTGTATTTTTTCACTTTCTAACTCAGGGAGCATGGAGAAGAAATCGAAATTAACTTGGGGTCCTTCATTTTTCAAGGTTTTGCTCGACTACACTAAGAGACTCGTAAGCATTCCGATCTCACAAATCAATACGTTAATCGATCCGTTTATGAGTGTTAATTGTATAATGTAGTTGTTTTTTTTGCTGGAAATTCATCTTTCAGAGGCTTCCACCTGTTTTTGTGCGCGATTATGGCAAATTTCTGCACGGAAGTGCTATATTCAGAACAAGTTGGGGGAAAACGTGGAATGTGAAAATAGAGGAGGTGATTTACGATGATAGTGATGAGAAATACGTGTGCTTCGTTGGAGAAGGGTGGAGAGAATTTTTGAGAGATTCGGGGCTCAAATTGGGGGAATTTGTGGTGTTCGTCTTCAATGTCGATGAATTGGCGTTTGATGTTTCAGTTTTCGGGACGAATTTCTGCGAAAGGCGAATTCCGGCCACGGCGGTGGAATCCGACGCCGATTCTGATTTAATCGGTGACAAATTTAGCGCAGTGATTCGAGATTACAACAGATTCATCATGGTAATGAGTTTTTAATTTCTTTTCTAATCTTTTGGTATCAGTTTGTGAATGAATTTAATTAGCAAGTATGTTTTGAGCAATTTCAGGACATTCCGAAGCAGTTTGCTGAAAAGACGGGAATAGCAGGGAAAAGCAGAATAAAAGTGCAAAATATGAAGGGGAAGGAATGGGTGGTTGAGCTACCTGTGATGGAGAATGGGAATGGGAGGAGCCGCATGAGCAAAGGGTGGCATGCTTTTTATGTTGAAAACAAGCTGGTTGTTGGAAGCAAGTGCTTGTTTGCGTTTGATCCAATTTCTGGAAATTTGATTATGAAAAAAGAGGGGAATGTTTCAGAGGGAGGGAGGGAAGTTGGTCCAAAAAGGGGAATAGGGAGACGTTGCAAGAATGTGGAGTCTGACTGTGATGGTGGTGAAGATGAGATTCCCAGAGGAAGGGGGAGAC
>NW_027645425.1:185000-188292 GCF_951640355.1 Cnephaeus nilssonii | reverse complement strand
TTGGCCCTCAGGGTAAGCCTCAAGGCATGGGCCTCAGGAATAGTCATCAGGGAATTAGCCTCGGGGCATAACCCAGCAGGGCATAGGCCCAAGCCCTGAGGCCCAAGGCCTTAGGCCCAACATATTGTAGTAGCAAGTAGGTAGCAATAAGTAGGTAGCAGTAAGCACTTATGCATTTAGTGAGAACTACTAACCTCATTTGTGTTAAATGTTAACAGAACAACCGCTAGGTGCAACTGTAAACTTACATCCCAGGTACTACCTGTTATTAACCTGGCAAGTACTAACTGGTAACCATCAAGTAGCATCCTAGATATTAGTAATCGGAAATCTGACAAATAGTAACAGCAAACCTCTCAAATAGGAAAATGTAAAATACTTGGTGATAACACAGTTACCATTTAGTATTAGCCGGATTTCTACCTATACAGCCGCCTAGTTACCATAAAGTGTTTTACTACCCACTATTAACTGGCAACATTGTTACTGTCACCCAGAAAGCATACCCTACAGGAAGGTACTCCTCCACATCCCCTCCCCTCCCTCCCTCCCCTCCCCTCCCTCTTTTCTACCCTCCCACTGCTCTAAGACTAAGATCTAACTAACCTGAAAGGGGGAGCAAAAAGATTAGCACAGAATGCAATAGAACATGACAGCACAGCAATCAGCACTTAGGAACAGGACCCATGGCCCCAGCTGTCAGCAGCTATCAACATGAGACAATGCATAGTCGCACAAACATAATCGAACAAAGTCAAGCACAACGTACACCTGCACTATCCACCGGAGAAAACTGAACACAATATGAGAAAGCAGCAAGCAAACTGACGCGTTTACCCCACACAGCCATGAAACAGCAGGCAATGACAAAGCTGTGATGCAGTGGCTAAAAAAGAAAACCTGCAAACAGAAGGGCCAATCAGAACAACGGTGTTGTAAGGAAGGAATCTAAAGCGGAAAAGACAATCCTATGCATTGAGCAAGCAACATGCAAATGAAACTTTACCCCAGTACACCCACAGAGCACACCAAGCAGGCAATGCTGACCAAGTATGCAAATGACCATGAACAAGATGCCTATGGACAGGGAGCCAAAGAAGTTTTTGGCTTTCCACGCTCTCCGCCCGCCGTGACCAGGCCTGGACTGCACTCATCAGTACAAAGTTTCCATTTTTGAAATTAAGTAAATCCTAACCAAAAAATCTGCAGCCATGCAGGAAGCAGGAGACTGGTGCTTAATCAACAATGGAGGAAGCCAACTTCCTCCCCGCCCCAGCATGCGATACAGGCCACAAACCTTTAATTGTACAACACAAATAAATCGCAGACAGACACCGAAACGTCCGCATATATCACCGTTGAGGTGTGACCAGCTTGCAAACCGCCACTGGCCCTTGCCCAGTCTTCCCCATACACCAATGTAACCCCAAACATGATCCAGGACACCATACAGAGCAAAGCATCCATCCACCACCTGTGCATCAGGACAGCATCCTCCTAGGTAATGAAAGCGTAACATGCAAATGCACTTTCACTCCAACAGAAAACATGGCTGCCCCCATGTGAACAATAGGTACTTGCCACAAGATGGCTAGCAGAGGAGGCATTTGGGATGGAGCACGCTGCAGGTGATGGCAACATAAGTGCATACAGCCTGTCAGGGGAGTTCTTAGGGGGTGATCCATCCTTTTAGGGTGCCCAAGTTAGACAGGTTGCAGGATGGGCTGAGGGACAGCACCCCCCCATGCAGAAATGTTGTGCACCGGTCCAGTATCAAGGTAATATTTTGCAGACATAATGTCCATGAAAATGAGGACCTCCAGTATCATCACACAGGAAAATATAGTAGATTCACAGACTTGCAAGACACAACAAGAGTGAGCAAGGAAATCAGACTGCACACATAGGCGAAAGTGAAAGACCGCCATCACGGGAAGAAGGCCCACAAACACACAGAAGTGGAACCGGAAGCAAGTCACTCGATCAGAAACCCACATCCCAACGTAGAACAAGTACATGCACAGCTTTCTATGGTGCATGTAGAACACATGCCAAAATAACCAAAAGTATCAGTGCCTGCAAAGTGCATCCAGGGATATCTTTCCAGGAACATATTGGTTGGTGGAGAAAATTGCCGTATGCTGTAGAAAATGGAAGGGCAAGGGGCATTTGTTGCTGTCTCCCAGGGAACCTATGCAAACTATCAAACAAGCACAGGATTCATAAGACCATGGACGGTAATATAATGGAGCCATGCAGACAACCATGCAGAGCACGATAAGGCACCATATGAAACAGCAGCGTATGCACCGCAGGTTCCATGAACATACTGGAGACAATGTGAGACGGGATGGATGGATGGATGGATAGATGGATGAATGGATGGCAGGATGGATGCATGGATGAATGCATGGAAGGAGGGAGGGATGGATGGAAGAATGGATGGATGGATGGATGCATGGATGAATGCATGGAAGGAGGGAGGGATGGATGGAAGAATGGATGGATGGATGGATGGATGGATGGATGGATGGATGGATGCAGTGTGGGTTGGAAGGAAGCACAATGAAGTGAAATACTGTCAATACAGCCACAGGTGAATTGTCCATAGGAACAACCTGGCTAACTGCAATACAAAGAAAGGGAAACAGCACGCCAATCAACCAACCAACAGCACGGACAAAGAAGAAAGGCATGTGCAATCTAATGCTGTTTTCAAAAAGCAGTCTCCTGGAAACATACCCACAGGGAAATGTGTCTGACAGCAGGAACTGACCAGAGCAGCACAACACTGAAAACAGGTCTGCTTTACAGTCCATCACCTAAGAACACCCAATGCAGATGCTGCGGCCTAACAGCCACCGTGCTCCAACAGAGCAAATGCCCCTAAGTTGACCTACAGGAGCAGCTGTAGAGGCACGAGCCTCTCCCAGTTATGCAGCAACGCACTACTAACATACCACAAAGGCAGCAGCAGTGCCTGGACGATCGCAAGGAGATCCTGGCCCAGCTTGGCCTCCTCCCCAGCCACCTGCCACTGCACACATCACTGCATCCCTCAGGGGATCCAAGACTGCTGGCTCCACAGGTGCTCCACAGATGCTCCACAGATACGAGCAGACCAGCAGTCCAACATCCTGCAATGGCAAAAACAGTGCAAGAGGGCGAAAGCAAGCCTGGCCGATTGACATCAAGGACACACGAATCCGTGCACCATGCCTGTCAGTGTAAATAAAACCTGTTGCTATACAGGCCCTTTCAATGCCTAAGGATGGGTGGCCCTCCTATGTAA
>NW_027645425.1:150000-180000 GCF_951640355.1 Cnephaeus nilssonii | reverse complement strand
CCTCTGGGAAGTAAATAAACATCAGAGGTAAAAATAACAAATGTAAATTCGGGGGGATAACACTCAATAAGTAAAAGCTACCTTGACCAGTTAGAAAAACGTACTGCCAAGCAATCTAAAAGCTTGGACAATACAGTAACTCAGTACCGGGAAAAATGTGCCTCGCAAGACACATGCGGGTGTCTGGTCCCTTCATTGTGGCTCTTCCAGCAAACACCAAGGCATAGAAGAGTGTACTTTGAAGAAGTGTCACTGGCAACATCCTAACCCTGACAAATAACTATCAGAAGACATTTCAACATTGCTGCTGCTGCTATTTAGGTCTGTGGACTCACGAGTCAGCCAAGCACTGCCCTAACTGGGCTGGCTCAGTGGAGACACCGCCAGCATGCCTACTGCAGGATCCCAACCTCGATTCCGTTCAAGGACATGTAGCTTCGGTAAAGGCACATGACCAATAGGAGGCATGCAGAACTCAGCTACTCAATGTTTCTGTCTCAGGGATGTCTGTAACTATGCATGCCTGCCACTACATCTCTGTCAAAACTTCAAGAAATCACACTTCTAAACAAATGAGCAAATTAATAAATTAATAAACAAACAAACAAACAAACAAATGGGAGGATGAACAAGAGAACCAAAGAAAACATTGGGTGAAGCCCTGCAAATGGAAAACGTGATGGCACAGAAAAGAAGGTCCAGTTACAGACCGAAATTCACATGGAAACGTGGCATAATGACAACATCTCCATGAAACATTAAGGACAATAGCAATCTCATTGTAAATGCTGATGGAGTAACAGAATGTGGGAAAACATCGCAATGAAATGAAATCATTTCACTCATACATAGGAGGAAAGCTGAAAGCTACCAGAAACACAGGGGCACAAAGACATCCAAGTAACGTAATGGGAAAACACGTATGAAGCAAACATTAACAGATAGAGATCGCACCGGAAAGAAACATGGAATACAAAAATCAGAACAGCAAATGAAGAAGAGCAATAAGCACCAATGACTTCATGTGTCACTCATAAACTAAGAAATAAACACAAACATAACATAATAGGTAAATATATGATTGGATAAATAAGTACTTAAATAAATGAATAGATACCTTATGACTTGCATAAAGAAATACAGAAATAGTCAAGGAATTAATTGAATGAGCAAATAATTACATTATTACAGAAATAATCACATAATTGAGCAAATAAGTAAATAAATATGTAAATTATGCTCTAACTGCTGAAAAGATTAAATAACTGGTAATATGATGAAATGACTAAATAAGTGAGAAAATAAGAAAGTAAAGAATTAACTAAACAAGTAAGTAAAGAAGTACAGAATAAATGTTTATATGAATAAATACGATAGAAAGTAAAGGAAAAGTAAACAAAACACTACATAAATAAAGGGAAAACCACATAAATAAATGAATAACAATTTACAGCACTAAGTAAGTAAATTAAAAAAGGTTAATAAGTGCAATAAAAAATTAAAAAACAGTCACTCTCACAAAAAATACATAATAAATGAACTATCAAGAAAATATAAATCATCACTAAACAAACAATTGAATAAATAATAAAGAAAAAACAAAAATTAACAAATAGGTGAGAAATAAACAAATAATAAACAAATAAATGATTAATACATAACTAAATAAATAATGTCAATGATTTAAGAATTCAGTAAAGACAGAAATTAATAATCAATGAATAAAAACTAATTGAACAAGTTACATGTAAATCAGTTAAAAATTGATCAATAAAAAGTAAACATCCATAGCAAATAAAGGCTAAATAACACATAGTAAATGAAAATAAGTGATAAAGAAGAAGTACACACTAAATAATAAATACCAAATAATAATAAATACACAGTAAATCAAAAGTAAATGAGACACAAAAATTACATAAAAATTAAATACTAAGTAATAACAAAGTAATGAACAATACCTAAGTAAAGAGTAAATACATAATAAACACCAGATTATCTATCTAATAATATAGTATGCAAATCATCACTCCGCTACACTCACAAGCCACGCCCACCAGCCACGCCCCAGCCACGCCCACCATTCAATCTGAGTGAGTATGCAATTAAACTGAAAACATGGCGGCAGCCCCGCCCCCCAGCCTCTCCAGGTCTCTGGGAGTTGGAGAAGTCAGGCGCCAGCGCCTGAGGCTGGCTGCAGCCACAGAGACCAAGAAGCCACCTCAGGTCCGCCTGCCCAACGTCCTGGGGAGACGGAGAAACTGGGCTCCAGCGCCTGAGGCTGGCGGCAGCCACAGAGACCAAGAAGCTGCCCGTCCCATGATCCCAGGCTGCAGCCAGCCTCAGAAGCCTCAGGTCCACCCGCCCCATGTCCTGGGGAGAGAAACCGGGCACCAGTACCTGAGGCTGGCTGCAGCCCAGGAGATGGAGAAGCCGCCCACCCTGCGGTCCTGGGCACCAGTACCTGTGGCTGGCTGTGGCCTGGGAGACAGAGAAGCCACCCACCCTGCGGTCCTGGGCCCCAGTACCTGTGGCTGGCTGTGGCCTGGGAGACAGAGAAGCCGCCCACCCTGCGGTCCTGGGCACCAGTACCTGTGGCTGGCTGTGGCCTGGGAGACAGAGAAGCCGCCCACCCTGCAGTCCTGGGCACCAGCACTTGCGGCTGGCTGTGGCCTGGGAGACAGAGAAGCCACCCACCCTGCGGACCTGGGCACCAGTAACTGTGGCTGGCTGTGGCCTGGGAGACAAAGAAGCCGCCCACCCTGCAGTCCTGGGCGCCAGCACTTGCAGCTGCAGCACAGGCGAAGCCCCCTGTCCACCATCCCCTAAGGCTGTAGCCAGCCTGGGCGCCTATGGCTGACCAGAGGGAGAGAAGCCCGGATCCTGGGTGCCTGTGGTCAGCTGGAGGAGGGAATCCTGGGTACCAGGTGTGGGCCGAGGCAGAGGTAGTTAGGGGCAATCAAGCCAGCAGGGGAGCAGTTAGGGACAATCAGGCTGGTAGGCAGAAGCAGTTAGGGGCAATCAGGCAGGCAGGTGAGCGGTTAGGAGCCAGCAGTTCTGAATTGTGAGAGGGATGTCCAACTGCTGGTTATCCCATGAGGGGTCCCAGATTAGAGAGGGTGCAGGCCAGGCTGAGGGACACACTCCCCGCTGCCCCCCCCCCGTGCACGAATTTCGTGCACCGGGCCTCTAGTAAAGAAATAACTAAGAAAATTATACATAACTAAACAAATAATAACATAATTACACGAGTAAATGAAAAGAAACTGAAAAGATACATAAGTAAATGAATAAGCACAAAAGGAATAAGGAAATCATACATAAGCAAGTAACAAAATAATAATAAAAAAAGAAGAAATACATCAGCAAATAAAACATAAATAATAATTGAGAAAATAAATGCTTACTCAGAAATAAATAATAAACACAAAGTAAGTGATAAACAACAAATACAAAGTAATTAATAAAAATATTAGAAATAAGAAATAACAAAGTAAATAAGAATTAATTAACAAGGAGGTAAATAATGAATAAGAAACAAATCAGTAAATAAGTAAATTAAGAAATTAGCAAATACGTAGTAGATAAGTAAATAATACATAAACGAAAGACAAAGATAAGGAAATGAATATGTAAACAATTAAATATGAAAACAGACATGTACATGAATAAGTGCATGCATACATAAGTAAATGAATAGGTATGCAGGTAAATAACTGAATAAGCACATATGGAAATGAATACATCAGTAAAAATGTAAATCAATCAAAAAGCAAACAAAAATAGTTCACTAAATACTCAAATTGATAAATAGCGTACAACATAAGTAACCTAAAAAAGAAATAAATAAATAATTAGATAAGTAAATAAAGGAATCCCTGAATGAACAAATGAGCACTTACATAAATGATTAACTAAGTAAATAAATGATTATGTAAATAAATACGTAATTATGCAAATAAACATGTGAGTAAATCTAATGGATGAATATGTAAATACATCATTACATACATTAATGAATGAATGAACAAGTCAGTCAATAAAAACGATAATAAGTAATGAGGTCAATGAAATAAACAAACGAGTGTCTCAGTAAGTGAATAAACAAATAAATAACTAACCAACCACATAAGTAAATAAGGAAATAAATAAGCAAGCAAGTAAATAAATTACTAAGTAGGAAACAAAACAAACAAATTAGCTATTTAATTTATCGATATCTAAACAAGCAAGTAAATAAATTAATCATGTAATGAGTAAGTACACAAATAAGTAAGTAATTTCATTAAGTAATTAATGAGAAAGAAATCAAATAAGCAACTAAATAAATCACTTGATAAGTGACCAAAAAATAAAGACCTAATTAAACAAATAAGTAAAGAAATAAGTAAATAACTAACTGAATTAGGAAATAAGTAACAAGAGACATAGGGAAATAAGCAAGTAAATATATAAGTAAATAAAAAACCAAATAAATATTGAAAGAATTAATTAAATAAACAAGGAAATAACGCGATAAGGTAATAAGTACACAATGAATAATTAAGTACATGAAAAGCCAATAAACAGCTAATGAACTACAAAGACAAGTAAATAAATACACAAATGGAACGTTAAATAAATAAGTAAAGAAATGAATAAGTGAACAAAAAAAGAAAACGTAGGTAAATAAGTTAATTAAGTGATTATTAATTACATAATTAAATAAATAAGTGAAAGAGCAAAGAAATTAGTGAATAAAGAAGTAAAGGAAAAGAAAATCAAAAAGTACTCTAAAAAGCAAAGAAGAATGCAAAGAAATAAGTAGGTAGGTAACCAAGCAAGCAAGCAAGCAAGCAAAGAAATAACTAAGTCATGCAGAAAGTAAATAACTAAATAACGGAATGGGGGAAAAAATTAAAAAGTAAAACCAGATACACACAAATAAGTACGGTAATTATCAAGTGACATAACGAATAGGAAAGTAAATAAACAGAAAAATAAATAGATAAATAAAAAGTTAAATAAATAATTGAAAAAGTAACTAAAGTAATAAATATGCACACAAATACGTAAACACATAAGTACATCAATACATAAGAAATTAGTAAGTTGAAAAGTAATTAGTTAAGTAGACCAAAAAAAGAAAAGGACTTAGGTAAGTAGAAAAGTTAGTAAATACTTAATTAAGTACATAAGCATGCAAATATTAAAGTCAATAAAGAAATGAATAAGTAAATAAGTATGTACATCACAAAATAAGTTACATCACAAAATAAGTTAACAATTTCATAAGCAAATAAATGACTAAGAAAATAAGTAAGGCAATAAATACATAAGTAAGTAAATAATAAGTAAGTACATAACAAAAAATTAATAAGTAAACAATAAATAATAAAGAAGTAAATAATACATTGACAAATAAACAGCAAATCCTAGGTAAGTAAAGAATAAAACAAGCAAAAATTACATAGCTATTTTAAAAACCTACAGGAAAAAATTTAATTAAGCAACTAAGTTAGTAAATAACTATTTTTAAAAATTACCGAATAATAAGTAAGAAACTGAATAAGTAGATAATACCTAAAATCATAACTAAGTAAGGAAATACTATTAAAATACATAAGTAAGTAAATGACAGTTAAAGTAACACATAAACAAGCAAAGAGCATTTACTTAAATAAATTTGCAAGCAAGTACAGTGGAAACCAGCAATTAAGTAACAAGGAAAGACCAAAGAAGGGAATAAGAGATAGGTAACACATGAGCAAATACACATCAAGTCATGCACAAGGAAGTAATTAAGAAAGTATAAGGAAGAAAATGGAAAATAACAAGTAAGTAATAAATAATAAATCGAAAGTACATACTAAGAAAACAGTAACTAATAAATGAACAGGAAGTAATGTACACTACGTACAAATCACATATAAATGATTAAATAAATAATAAAGAAAAGATGAATAATAGACAGTAACAAGAAAGGCAGTAATAAACAATGGCCAAGTAAGTAAAAAATAAATGCCAAAGGAATACAAACAGCGTAATAACATGAAAGAAGAAATCAATAATAATCAAAACCAAGTAAATAATAGAAAAGGAAAATATTTTGCAAATAATGAAGGAAATAAATAAGCAAATAAATCAATAAAGAAGTAAATTGGAAAACACATAAATGAACAAATGCATAAATTAAATAAGCAATGTTTAAAGTGAGACATTAAGTATTCAGAAATCATGAAGAAATACCTATATCATTAAAAAAATAAGCCAAATTAAATATAAATAAATGAACCAGGAAAAAGGAAAAAAGTGAACAAGGCAACAAATAGGTCAATAACTAACAAAGTAAGTAAGTAAGTAAGTAAGTAAGTAGGTAAGTAAGTAAATGAGTAATGAAGTAAAAAAGTGAATTATGATGTACATAAGAAGGTAAATACATGAAATAAGTAATGAAAAAGTAATCACCTAAGCAACTGAATGAGTAGGCATGTAAATAAGTAAACCAATAAATAAGAAACTACATGAAAACCATATGAGGAACTTAAGAAGCCAGAAAAGAAATAAAAAGCAATTCCACAAATACATGAGCAAACAAAGTAATAAAGTAACAACTAGGCAGATAAACAAGCAAATAAACTGGGAAACCAGGGTAAAGCCATACAAAATCAGAAGCTGATGGGAATGGGGGGATGAGAACAAGTATGTGACACCTCAATCAATAAAGAAATTAAAAAAAAAAAAAAACGGAAGCTGAGGGAACATACTGCAAAGCACAGCAACAAACAGGCAAACAAAGGGAAAGTTGGAATGTTGAAAATCCCTCCTTAACACATAGGAAAAATATCAATGCCATTATTAATAGTGCTAGACTACGGAAATGGGGAAAGCATGGAAGCGAAATCAATTCATTTCACTCATAAATATCAGTAAAACTAAAAGAGACCTGAAACAATGGCTCAAGGACATCCAAAGAAAAGAATTGAAAAAGTATACATGAAGCAAACACAAGCAAATAAGGAGAACATGTCACAAAACAAAGGAAGGCAAAAGGCAAGACTGAAAATGAACAACACCACTGCACATCCATGACTCCATGTCTACCTCATGATTGATGTTTCCCTCTTGCTTGGTATCTACAGGAGCAGCCCCCTGGCGGCGAAAGTGCTCCCACAAAAACGGTGAAGCAGTATGAGAATCAGGAAAAGTAAAGCACACGGGACAGTTGAGGTGTGCATAAAAACTCAAAGCAATAGGACATTTGGGGGGGGGGGGGGGGGGGCGGTGCCAGCAGGCTCCTCTTTGCAACTTTAAGGACTGAAGTACAGGCTATGATGCTAAAGCTCCCTCCCAAACAGACAGTTGCACGGAACTCGCAGGAAAAGTGCGGACCCTTGCGCAAATAGCAGTGTAACAGCACCACAGACAATCGCAGAGGCTTGGCACTCTTTACCTCAACCTCCACACGGAAAAGAAAATCTGTACATGCAGGAGCTAAACCTGAGAAAGTAAACCATGGATGTTGTTCCCTTTTCAGATTCACTGACCTCAGAGGATGCAGAGACAGAGAAAGCCTGGACACACCACGACGTAGGTCCAAACAAACAGCATAATTACCTGCGCGAACAACCGTGGCAGGGCACCACAATACTTCGGCTAGAAAAACTGCCCTTCCTCAGAGAAGGTCCATGAAAGCGGCGCAATATTGTTCTTTCTGGAAGACAACCTCACTTCAGCCTCGGACAGCGACACGTGAAAATGCTCAGCACAGACAAAGCAACAGGAGCGTCTGAGAGGGGGCTGTGGCTCCTAAGGCAAAAGTCCCAGCAAGAGCGTAGAGCCGAGCATGAGCAGCCGCAGCTGGTTTCCCCACCAATATGTCGCCTCCCGGATCACTCCTCACGGGTCACGCTTGCGCCTCACGCCTCGCGCATGTGCTGCACGTCCCACGCTGCACGCCTCACGCCTCGCGCCTCACGCCGCACACTTGCCACACACCTCACCCAGCAGCCTCTGCTCATGGGCACCACGGGGCTCACCTCAGCCTTGAAAGGTTTGCGACGCAGGAAACAAGACAGAGTCCAGGCGATGGAAAGGGAGGGAGGTTTTAATCTTGCGCTCCCGGGCGAAACTCACGGTCCGAGAGTGGGCCAGGGGAGTTCGCGCCAAAACGGGGGCTTAGGTACTTCCTTTATACAGCTGTTTAGTGAGGGGAGGGTGGAGGGCATGAGAGGTGTGGAATTCCTGCCTCGGGCAGGGGTCTGGAAAGGCTGGTGAGGGTCTGGGAAGGCGCCAGTTATCTTTGTCCCTATCTACCTTGTGCCAGTTATCTTTGTCCCCATCTACCTTGCGGATGCTTGCATGGCTGTGGTCTTTCCCCCCTGCCTCGACCTAACATCCCGGCCTTTTTGGTGATAGGGGGCGCCGAAATCGTCCTGGCTACTTCCTGCTGACCAGGGGCGAAGAGGGTGGGGGATGTTAAAGGCCAGGGTCAGGCAGAGGCGGGTTGAGGGGCAGCCGAGTGTAGGGATGGAGCAGGAGTTGGTTCACAGTCACCGGAGACATTTCTGCGATCCGGGAACGGATGAATTTGAGGAGGCAGGGAGCTAAGGAAAAAAAGACACAGATGAGAATTAGGGGCCCTACCAGGGGTAAAATCCAGGTGGCTAAAGGGCTTTGGAGCCAGCCGAAAAGAGAGTTGTCCTGGGAGTGTCTTGCACGTAATTCTTCACTCAGCTTAGTCAGGGTCTGCACGTTCTGTTCCACCACTCCGGACTCATTGATGTAGTAGCAGCATTCTTCTTGAAGGAACATGCAGGTTCCTCCTCTTTCCACAGTAAGAAGGTCTAGGGCCCTTCGGTTCTGCAGGGCTATTTGGGCTACCGATGTTACTTGCCGCTGCAGGGAGGCTAAGGAGGTAGTAGTAGACTCCAGGGCTATCTGGAGTCTGTCATTGAAATCCTGAGCAGAGATTATGCTGTTCCCGAGGGCCCCCCCAGCGAGGCCTATCGAGGCAGCGATACTTACCCCCAACATGACAGGGAGGAAGGCGGCCCTGCGGGCCCGGGGGTGGGATGGAGGGAGCAACCAGGCAAGCTCCGACTCTCCATACAAGGTTAGCTGGGGAACTACTGTGACCCCGAAGCAAGGTCCGGGGTCAGAGGAGTTTATGCAGTTGCTTAAGGTGCCGTTGCACCAAAAGAAGGTACCCGGGCTGGCCTTGGTGGGACTGGCTGCAGTGTGGTTTTGGGTACAGTTCCAAGTGACCCGTCCCACAGTTACCGGGTTGCTGGTCTGGTAGCATATCCGTGGGGGCAAGGTGGGCTCTGGAGTTTCGGGTTCCCAAAGGGGAATGCCAGTCAGGGGAGGCTGACATTCACCATGTCCTTGGGTTCCTGGAGGAGACATGAGTGGGACGGCAGCCAGCAAAGGTCTTTGGAGAGAGACACATAAAAAGCAGTGCGAGACATTGGGCAGGGTGCGGGTCTCGTTAAGGAATAGTAGAGTGTGTTGGATAAGTTGGAGCCAAGAAGACAGGACTTCTACCCGGGGGGAATCAGGCAGCTTCCCTTTAAGGGAATGTTCGGCCTGTAGGATGCTTTTGGAGACCTGGATTTGGGCCTCCTGGGCCATGACATATTCCCGGGAGATGTAGATTGTCCCTGAAGGGGTTGAGCTCCAACCACCCCCATATAGTTTTCCCATAACGCCCGCAACCCATCGCTGGTCCCAGGGGTCCCGGACCCTTATGTTGAAGGTCCCGTCCTTCCAGAAAAAGGGACCAGACCTGACCTCATTGTAGGCATCATGGATGACACAGCCTGACCAGCGGCAACCCCCATAGGTGTTGACGTCTCGATTACACCTATCTGGGTTCCGCTGATCGTAAGCAAAGCAGGCGTATGGTCGGCCACCATTGGACACTGACCGGAGGTCGACAGCAATCAGGATCTCCGCCTGGCATCCGACCAGAGGGCAGTCCTGAGATCCTACCTGCCGGGTGACTTGTGTGCTGTCCTGGTCGTAGGTTTCATGGACCTTGAACCTCCACACATAAGCAGGTGTGGGAGGGTGTAGGTTGCCCAGGGCTGGGAGGAGAAGGAGGAGGGGGAGGGCGGCTAAGGCGGACCTTAGTGGGGCCCAACACCTCACATTTATAGAAGTCATGCTGCTCCGGGGTCCTCTTGAGTCTGGAGAGGTGGTGCCACGATGGGTCTCCAAGTAGTTTGACTGCAGTGGGGGTTGTGAGGATTACTGTGTGAGGTCCCGTCCACCTGGGTTCCAAGGCCTTGGTATGTAGATTCTTAAGTAGAACTGAGTCCCCGGGCTGGAGGGGTGGTCCTCGCGAGCCTTGGTTAGCTGGTTCTGGCCTGGGCAGAAACCTGTCAGCGTGTTCCCGGAGCAGCTGCCTGAGTAGAGACAGGTATGGGAGATAAGTAGCCAGGAGAGGAGGGTCAGTAGGGAGACGATGGTTGAGCAAGAAGGGTCTCCCATATAGGAGTTCAAAAGGGCTTAAGAAGGTGGGGCTCCTTGGTGTAGCCCGGATTCTGGTCAGGGCCATGGGCAGGAGATCCGGCCAGGAGCTGCGAATTTCTAGAGAGAGTTTTGTTAGATGGTCTTTAAGGAGGCCATTGGCCCTCTCGACCTTACCCGATGATTGTGGGCGGTAGGGTATGTGCAGTTTCCAGGAGATGCCAAGTGAGGTGCTAACCTGCTGAACGACCCTTGATATAAAAGCCGGGCCGTTGTCTGATTGTATGGAGTTGGGGAGGCCGAACCTAGGGATTATGTGTGTTATTAGGATCTCAGCCACAACCTCAGCAGTTTCCTTGCGAGTAGGGAAGGCCTCTACCCATCCTGTCAGGGTGTCTACCATGGTAAGCAGATATTTGGTCTTCTTGTGGGGAGGCATATGGGTGAAGTCTACCTGCCAGTCCTGCCCTGGGAGGTGTCCCCTCATTTGATGGGTAGGAAAGTTGGGGCGCATTCCTCCCTGGGGTGAGACAGCTGCACACGTGGAGCAGGAGGAGCAGGTATTCGTGACTGCCTCTCGCAGTGTGGGCGAGGTGAAGAGGGGTTCGAGGAACCTCCAAAGTGCCAGTGGTCCAATGTGCAATGACTGGTGGACCTGTTGGGCAATGGCTCCTACCTGAGCCTTGGGAAGGGCAATCTTGTTATTTATGAAGATCCATCCCTCAGGACCAGAAGAGCCTCCCCGTTGTAGGAGTTTATTTTTTTCTTCTTCTGTATACTGAGGGGTAATGGAGGGAAGAGAAAGGAACAGGACCGGGGCTGGGGACCCTTCACCCTGAGTTAAGCCTCTGGCCACCGCGTCTGCTCGGGTGTTTCCCCGCGTAACCATGGAGGAGTCAGTCTGATGGCCTCGGCAGTGCACGATGGCTACCTGGGAGGGAAGCTGTAAGGCATCAAGTAAGCGGGTTATGAGTCTAGCGTTGATAATAGGTGAGCCTTTAGTAGAAAGAAAGCCCCTCTCTCTCCAAATAACCGCGTGGCAATGGGCTATCAAAAAGGAATATTTGGAGTCTGTATATATGTTTACCCTCCTCCCTTTGGCCAGATGCAGGGCCCTGGTCAGCGCAATGAGCTCAGCCTTTTGAGATGTGGTACCCTCTGGGAGCCGGGCTGCCTCCAGGGTCCGCTCGAGTGTTACTACTGCATAGGAGGCTTTCCAACGTCCCTGGGGGTCTAGGCACGAGCTTCCATCCACAAACAGAGTTAAGTCAGGATTAGAGAGAGGAAGATCTGAGAGTCCCGCCCGAGGTTGAGTGAGGGCCTCGACGACCTCGGGGCAGGAGTGCGTTGCCACAGGTTGGGTGGAGGCAGCAGGAAGGAGAGTGGCTGGGTTCAGGGCTGGGGACTGAGTTAGGGAGATGTCAGGACTCTCGAGGAACAGGAGATGGAGTTCCTGCATTCGAGAGGGGGCAAGGAGAGATAAGGACCGGTGTGACAGAAGATCCTGTAGCCTATGGGTAGAGAAGACTTGTAAGGGTTGCTGGAGGCAGATCTTCTGGGCTTCCTTGGTGAGAGCAGCGGCTGCAGCCAGAGCCCGGAGGCAGGGCTGCCATCCCCGAACCGTGGGATCAAGCTGTTTGGACAGGTAGGCTACAACAGTGGGATCAAGCTGTTTGGACAGGTAGGCTACGGGGGTGAAGGCTGGCCCTAGGGGCTGGGTGAGAACCCCCATAGCTATTCCTTGTTTCTCATCAGTAAATAGTTGGAGAGGCTTAGAGATGTCCGGGAGAGAGAGAGGGGGAGAGGCCAGAAGGGCATCCCGGAGCTTAGAAAAAGCCTGGCGAATGAGGGAGGGTGAGGAGAGGGGGCCTATTGGTGTTTCTTTAGCGGCCTGGTATAGAGGCTTAGCTAAGAGAGCAAAATTCGGGACCCAATGGCGGAAGAATCCTACCAGCCCTAGAAAGGACAAGATCTGTTCTGCAGAAGTGGGAGGCTGTAGGTCTCGTATTGCCTGTGCTCGGTCAACTGTCAGTCCTCGGGAATTGGGAGTCAGACAGATTCCCAAGTAAGTGACGGTGGGGGCCGACAGTTGCGCCTTGGCAGGAGACACACGGTATCCTTTGTCCCCTAGAAAGTTGAGGAGGCTAGCTGTCTGCCTCCGAGAAATGTCTAAAGAGGGACTGCAGAGAAGGAGATCATCTACATACTGGAGAAGAGTGCTGGGTTCTAATGAGCATTGTTGGAGGTCTCTGGCTAAGGCCTGGCCAAACAGATGAGGGCTGTCTCTGAATCCCTGGGGCAGAACTGTCCAGGTGAGTTGGCGGGATACCTGCTCGTCTGGGTCCTCCCAAGTAAATGCAAACAGATGGTAAGAGTCTGGATCTAGAGGGATGGTGAAGAAGGCGTCCTTGAGGTCAAGGACGGAAAAGTGGGTGGTACCAGATGGGATGCGGGAAAGGAGAGTGTAAGGATTGGGGACCACCGGGTGGATGGGGATCACCGCTTCATTGATTAGTCGGAGGTCCTGCACCAGCCGGTAGGTCCCATCTGCCTTCCTTACGGGGAGGATGGGGGTGTTGCAGGGAGAGTCAATAGGTATGAGGAGACCCTGCCCCAGAAGCCGAGTAATGAGAGGTTTGAGGCCTCGGCGATGAGTTAGGGAGATAGGAAACTGGGGACGGGAGGGAAATGAGGTGGGGTCCTTAAGTCTGATCCTGACCGGGGTATGATGTCTAGTAACCACTGGGGTAGAGGTGTCCCATACTTTTGGGTTGACAAGGGATGCAGGCAGTGGGGGATCAGTGTTCCCGTGAAAGGAGGGAGCCAGGAGCGGAAGAAGCAGGGAGGCTGAAGGACTCCGAGTGAGCTGCAGAGTGGCCCCTAGTTTGGTGAGTATATCTCGTCCTAAAAGGGGCACGGGGCATGAAGGCATGACTAGGAATGAGTGGGTTATGGGGGTATTGTCGAGGAGACAGGGAAGGGGCCCGGTGGCCAGTGGGCAGGTTGATTTACCGTCAATACCCATGACCGAGATCGTGGAAGGGAACAGTGGCCCGGAAAAGGAGGGCAAAACAGAAAAGGTAGCCCCTGTATCGATCAAGAAGGAGATCTGCTTACCTGCTACCTGGAGCTTTACCCGAGGCTCGACGAGGGTGATAGGGGTCACCGAGTCTGGGCATCTTCAGTCTTCAGCCAGTCCCAGCATGGCCAGCGGTGGGTCATGACCTGGAAGGACGGCCCCTCTACGTTGAGACGCAGAGGGCCCGTCACTGTTCCAGGGGCAGTCACTTTTCCAGTGGCCGCTTTGACCGCATGTCGGGCAGGGCTTGGTTGGAGCCCGGGGTTGGGGGCATTGCCTAGCCCAGTGGCCTTCGTTTCCACACTTGAAGCATTCTCCAGGTGGCGCTCTTCCTCTCGTTGCACCCCCACCACGCACAGTCCCCCTTGGACCATGCGTGGCTGTCGTCGGCCTCAGGGCTGCTACCAAGGCTTGAGTTTGCAGGTTCACCTTTTGTGGGAGATCTGATTCTGCCTGCTCCTCACGGGCATTGAAAACCTTAAATGCCATATTCACCAGATCCCGGACAGGGGTCTGAGGGCCATCCTCTGCCTTTTTTAACTTTTTTCGAATATCTGGGGCTGACTGCGAAATGAAGTGAGTGGCTAGAACTGTTGCTCCGGCCGGGGACCCAGGGTCTAGCCGAGTATACAAGGTCAGAGCCTCAGTCAGCCTGTTAAGGAAGACTGCAGGGTTCTCATCTGGTCCCTGAGTAACTTCCCTCAGCTTGTCAAAGTTAACTACCTTGTGGGAGACGGCCTGTAGGCCGGCTATTAGGCATTGGAGCATCTGGTCGCGACGTCGGCGCCCCTCCCGCCCTTCGGGGGTATCTAGTTGGTACTCCCAGCCCGGTTCCTGACGGGGAACGGCCTGGGCCCCCACCGGCATAGAGGCATCTGTAAGGTGGATCTGATCTGCATGGTCCGTCGCCGCTCCTAGGACTCTTTCCCTCTCATCTGATGTTAGGGTAGAAGAGAGAATGACATGGATGTCATGCCAGGTGAGGTCATAGGCCTGAGAAAGGTATTGGAATTCCTTGACGAATGCAGTGGGGTTGGCGGAAAAGGACCCCAGCCGCTTCTCAATCTGGGAGAGATCCGACAGAGAGAAGGGAACATGGACCCTGACCACTCCCTCAGCCCCTGCAACTTCCCGGAGGGGGCAGAGGAGGGGAGGGGCCCGGGAGCGGGTGTGCCTGCTGACTGGGGAAGCAGGCGGGGGTGGGGGAAGGGGAAGGTCAGCAGGAAAGGGAGAAGGCTCTGCGGGAGGGGGCGGCGGAGGGAGGTCAGGGAGTGAGGATGGGGGAAGGGAGGGAATGGACGGCAGGGCAGAAGGAGGCAGGGCAGGAGGAGCCCTGTCGTAGGGAGGCGGGCGAGTCGGAGGGGAGGAAAGATTCTCAGGGGGTTCAGATAAGGCGGAAAGTGGAGGGGTGTCGGTAGGCAGAGGGAGTTTCTCGCGAGCTAGGAGGACCTGGGCAGTGGAACAGGAGGAACAGAGGGAGGGACGGGAGCGCAGACTGAAAAAGGCCTGGACATATGGAACCTCCAGCCACTTCCCAGCTCGTTGGCAGAAATTATTAAGGTCGGTCAGGATGTTAAAATCAAAAGTCCCATTTTCAGGCCATTTTGACCCATTGTCCAATTCATACTGAGGCCATGCCACGGTACAGAAGTAAATGAGGCGTTTAGGACGCAGATCCTGGGACAGGCCCAGCTTAGCCAGATTGGTGAGCAGGCACCCGAGTGGTGCCTGCGAGTCAATTTTGGATTTCTGATTGCCCATTTTGAAACCTAGGGTCAGTAACAGAGGCCCAAGGATCAGCGTCCCAATCGTTGAGCCAAGGCTACAGAAGGACGGGAATCCGAGGGATGGTGGGAGACGTCTCTCGCCGACCCCCTGGGATCCGGAATGAGGCCAAAAGGCCGGAGACCGAGGGGAAGTAGAAACGTCTTCACTACCCCCCAGGGTCAGAACCTTTCCTGGAAAGGTCCGGAGGGCTATGCCCGGAAAGCAATCTCTGACGCGGACCGCGATTTACGGACAGAGACGCGGACCGAGGACCCTAGGAGTCAATAGGGACTGGGACTCACCAACTGACGCTGCCGAGCTGGAAAGAAGCCTGAGGGTTCCGGGGAGACAAGTGGGGAGGGGTACCCCAAATGGGATACACACTCAATCCCCACCCGGGTTCGGCACCAGATGAAAGGTTTGCGACGCAGGAAACAAGACAGAGTCCAGGCGATGGAAAGGGAGGGAGGTTTTAATCTTGCGCTCCCGGGCGAAACTCACGGTCCGAGAGTGGGCCAGGGGAGTTCGCGCCAAAACGGGGGCTTAGGTACTTCCTTTATACAGCTGTTTAGTGAGGGGAGGGTGGAGGGCATGAGAGGTGTGGAATTCCTGCCTCCCTTGGGCAGGGGTCTGGAAAGGCTGGCGAGGGTCTGGGAAGGCGCCAGTTATCTTTGTCCCCATCTACCTTGAGCCAGTTATCTTTGTCCCCATCTACCTTGCGGATGCTTGCATGGCTGTGGTCTTTCCCCCCTGCCTCGACCTAACAAGCCTCAGCCACAGCCTAGCGGCCACTGTCCTCTACCTCAGTAGAGGGCCTTACAGCAGAAGCCACAAGCACGCTGCTCCCAGGTCACCACTCGCCTCAGGCCCACCAATACCTGCCTTGTCCTTGAACCCCCCCCCCCCCCCCCCGGGAGGCAGCACTTGGGCCACGCCCTCTCCTCAGCTCCTCACCTTCATTCCCTCAGGCTCAACAGCTCTATCACCCCAGTCCCTGCCGTGGCAAAAACGCACATGACACAGGTCTTTGGTTTGGGACACACAGCGAAACCTCGCCCGTCAATCCCAGGCCACCTCCGGCGCGGAATCTGACACAGGCAATCATGCCAAGCTGGCCAAGCGCCTGCTTCACGAAAAATTTTTTTGCTTATGCTTTCTCTCTGCTGTGAATCCTCATGGAGGACACTTATAACTGAGCTTATAAGAGAAAGAGGCAGGGAACCCAACAAGGTGCAGGTCAGTGGACAGAAGGAAGGAGCTGAGGACGGTGTTAGGTCGAGGCAGGGGGGAAAGACCACAGCCATGCAAGCATCCGCAAGGTAGATGGTGACAAAGATAACTGGCGCCTTCCCAGACCCCTGACTGAGGCAGGAATTCCACAACTCTGATGACCTCCACCCTCCCCTAGCTAAACAGCTGTTTTTAAGGAAGTACCTAAGCCCCCGTTTTGGCACGAACTCCCCTGGCCCACTCTCGGACCGGTGAGTTTCGTCCGGGAGCACAAGATTAAAACCTCACCCCCTTTCCATGGCCTGGACTCTGTGTCTTGTTTCCTGCGTCGCAAACCTTTCAGACGGATTCCGGGAAGGGCTCACACGCAGAGGCTTCCAACTGCATAGCCAGCATCACCATGCAGAAGGCAACCAATGCATGGATGCCTGTAATGATGGTTGCTTCTGCCTAACACACTCTAGCCTCCTCTCTAAAAACAATAAGCACCCACTGTGTTACAAAAGAGAGCAAGAGTGCAAAGGAGAGGCATGGGCAGAGACAAACACATGCATTGGTAGCCTCCCACATGCAGCCGCCAGTCAGGGAATGGAGCTGGGAAGGGAAATGCAGCTCCAGGCCTTTGTGCTTTGGACAAGGCACTGCTGCAAGCACACAGGCTGCCCGGAATCCTGAGACAGCATCATGCTGAAGGCCTGCCCTGGACATGTAGCAGAAAACCATGTGCCCTTCACAACAGGCGAAGCAATGAGGGAGAACATGGCCACATATGTCTCCTTGAGCACTTACTGAGGACCCCTGAGAGGTATGTTAAAATGGAAGAACTTACTCTCCTACTGCCTCCTCACACCTTCGAGGAACCCTGGCTCCACCTATCCGGTGATGCCCATCAGGGCAAAACAGAAACGTGAGCCCAGGTCTGCTAAGTCCTTCCAAAGACCCCCGCAACTCCTTCATAGGCAGCTGGAACCACAACCAAAAAGCTGCCCCCAGCTGTATACTCATCCCGTGCCTGCCACAAAACTACCCATGCAAATAAGGCAGCAGACAACAGGCATGGACAATGACCATCCAGACACCTACTGTGAAGGGCTCCTGAGAAATAACTTAGTTCAAACACACCGGGGAAAAAATGCCTCATCTGCATTTCTACACAAGGGCCTCCCTCACAAACCTCAAATGGGGAATTGACGAGAAGTATGGTGGCACAGGACACCGATCGCTAAATGGTTTACACCGACACAAGATCAAAATGGAACACACTCAGTAAATCACAACGGAGCAAAACTGCACAACGGGAAAGAGAACTGAGTCAGGGCATCGTGGGCCCAGGACTTACTCAGGCCATGACAAGCACTGCAGGCGGCACAGAGGTCAACACATGACCCATCAGCTACACACACCAGACAGTGGAGGCAGATTCAGGACCCCAGAAAAGGAACCTGGCACAGAACACACACAGCAGATCAAGAACCAAATGCAAACAGGACACATGAAGCCGGAGCGCGGACCATAACCACCAAACAGCTGGCCAAAGAGAATGGCACAGGACACTTTACATAAGGACCTGAACCCACAGGTGCACATGGACAGCACACAAAAACAAATGCAAAAAACAAGGCACGCCCAGTCAAAACTCAAAAAAACAGACCAAGGCATACCTTCCCACCATTCACACAGAGATCACGGATACCGCAATCAAAACTGAGGTCTGCATACAGGCAGTCAGGTACCTAGTCAGCCACTTCACAACAGAGGCATATCACCGCATTACGCACACAGGAGGTAAACAACATGCCCTCACACAGTGTAAATGGCACCAAGACCTCAGTGACCTGAACCCTTAACATCTTACCGCCAAACCATGCAACCTGACAATCCTGTGCAGACAACACCAAAATTTAACAAAGCACAGAAAGAAGCAGCAATATCAAACAGTGGACATGATACAAATGAGCATCATGTCGCCGGAGCAAAGTAGACAGCTGGGCAGCACGACACTAACTCCCAATAACCACACAAATCAAAACAGGACCGGCTCCCACCTGCGAGTTTCAAAAAGTAGTGTTTCTGCCTCGTAGCAGAATCCCGAGTCCCAAAACAGCAGATGGCAATTTGAAAAGGAGTGATTGCCAACAACACTACAAGAAACAACAGAGGCACACATCCTTAGTGAAAACGCGTGCCATTCCAACTGTAGCCACAAGGTGGCAGCAAAGGATCAAACATCACACGAAGACGTTGCAAAGTTGGAAAGACAGGACCAAGACTTGCAGCAATAGCCACAAGGTGGCAGCAGAACCTAACACATCACATGTACACGATCAAAGGAAGAAGACACGGGAACATCTGTAAAGGAAAGGACGTATACAGGGAACCCACAAACGGCAAAGAAAAAGTGCTCAGGCAAGCCCAAGTAACTGAGGACCCCTGAAGGGGCGAACGGCCGCGCAGGCTGAGCAAAGGAATAGGCCACCTTGTCGCAAAAAGGATAACACCACTCCCAGGGAAAAAAATAAAACAAAAATACATAAATAAATAAAAACAAAAAAAAAACACGCATCCAAAACCAATTGGTATCACTGGATGGAGCATCATCCTGCGGAATGAGAGGTCCGGGGTGCGACACCACTCAAGGACCCATGCCTTGGCAGAACTCACAACCACAGCAACGGGTGTGCAGGAGGCAACTGATCGATGTTGGTCTCTCATGGATTTCCCTATGTGACCCTCTCCCTGTCCTATACCAAAAATACGAAAAATATATATTTTCTTAAAAAAGGGAAAAATGAGGCGCAACCAAAGCAGCGCAAACTTTGGCTAAGGCAATCAACAGGACACACGCACTTCAAGTCACACCCAACCCGCAGTTGGCCACCGCACTCCCCAGGTTCCCTACCCGTCTCACCTCAGGAGTCAGGAAGGCAAGCGCGATGCCAAGATCCTACGGGTGAATGCGAGAAAGACGATCCCCCAGGAAGGTTCCATATCCTCAAGCGCCGCAGGAAGGAATCTTGCCGAAAACAGGACGATGAGAGTCAATGAGCACAGAGGCCTCCCTGAGACTTTGGAATGTGAACCGGAAAGCGAACCACAGGTGAGCACTACTGTTTGGGCAGCAGAGTTCAGGCAGCTCTAAGCTCTCCGCGCAACTCTTAGCTCCCCTCCTGGAAATGCCCTGAGGGAGGAATGCTTGAAATCTGCATCTACACAAAGAGCTGGGCCGAGCAATTGTCTTCTGCCAGCAGAGACCTTGCAACTCCAAGATATGCGGGCAGGGAGTGACTTCCCTCTTTCCGTGGCCCTGCAGCTGTACCTCTTTGTCATGGCTATCAAGCTAATAGCCGACCATCAGGTAGCTGAAGCACGCCCCGCCCCTGCCTGCAAGAGAAGGCAATGCCCATCACCCCCGCTGCGGACCCCATCGCTGCGCTTTGTGAGCGGAGGCCTGCCCCACACCCAGACTGCGGCACCCAATGAATTCCATGGAAAACGGTGACGCAGCCTCATTTGGAGGAGAAGATATAAGTGAGGCGAGCAAACTGCCCTTCCTCTCCCAGAGGCACAAATCCTCAACCCACCTTACGTGCGATGCACCTGGGTGAGTTGCCTGTGTGAGGCAGGACATTCCCTTCTTTCGGTGGAATGTCGGCATTCCCTGTGATCGGGATTAACGCTAGATGATTACTCGGGGCACCAGTAAGAGGAAGAGGGAGGGGAAACCGGAGCAAGGCCAATGTGGAGGAGACATGGGTGGCTGTGGCTGAGTGGGGGCAGAGAAATGGGAATGAAACGGTGATGGTGGGAGCAGGGAAAGCAGTGAGAGCCCAAAAATAAGGGCTGAAAGAGGTCAGCTCCGAAGGAGGAAGGACCACATACTCTCTCGTGGGCGACTCCCGCGTGCCCATAGGGAACAGGGAACCTCTGGAAGGGAGGGAGTGAAGGGCCAGGCCTAAAGTAGGACGCACATGGCCCTTCTCGTGAGGTATTGGTGACTGTGTGACCATGAGGAGCGCAAATAAGGCCCATGAGGCCAGCTCCAGCACACAGGGTGGCGGTTTCAGACAGCTGCCCGAGAACACAAGGCAAGTACCAGGGATGAATGGCGACGCGAGGGGCAAAAGCCTCCCGGAGCTCACCCCTGAAGCAGCACACTGTTGATAGCACGCCATGGCAACCCTTGGAAATCTAGACAGAAAGCAGTGAACCCCGGGAAAAAGTAATAGCAATAAACAGCACAGAGGAAATATGAAAGACCTTTAATGTTGCCCCAGGAATGATACCTGTGGATCCATTCCCAAAGTAGACACCCTTGTAAGCGCAACAGTGAAAAGGCAGGACACACATGAATTCAAATTGCTATGGGAAAGGCAGGGAGTCTTTCAGGAACACAAAAGCGCTCCTTGGTCAAGAGAAGAAATTGCAGGCTCCAGCTTGTTGGGAAGCACTTCAGCCCCGAGCAACACCGAGAAGATCCACAGGAGTGTGTGACACCGAGGAAAGGCTTCGGAAACGAGTAAGTGAAAACAAACCCCAGGGCCCCACCTTGTGCTCTCCACCTGCGCTCTCTTCTGCCGGAAATTCCTTGTGCTCTCTCCAACTCACTGCACCCATCCCCCTAATTTCCTACACCCTCAATGCCTGCTGTAATGATGCTGCCTAATGATGTCACGGGAAATGGGGAGACTAAGTCTGAGAAATGTGAGTGGGGAACCGCAGCAGCTACAGTTAAGGGTGCAGCCTTTACTCAGAGGGACGGGAGGTAAGAATAGGACATGTTCCCAGGGCAAAGCCATAACCTGGAGTGGCAAGTGCAGACAATCCTTCCTTTGACACATGAACAAGCAGGGAAATTGCAAAGCCATTCCTTTCACAGACAAATGGACAATGCTGCCTTTTCGTTTTCACAGGCTGATATCACCAGGAAGAGCAAGAAAGACATGCCTACGGCGCACATGGAATGGCTTCCCTGTCAATACTATCTGCAGAGGCAGCAGAAGGTGAAATCCCCGTGCAGCAAACAGGAGCTGCAGAGCTAAGAGGTGAGTGCCTCTGGGGAAGCACAAAGGAACATGTGCCCAGGTCTGCCTGCCGGTGGGGTAGGGTAGCGGTGGGGTAGGGTAGCGGGCTGTAAGGACAGAGCGGAAGCATCCCCTCAGGGCAGGAGACAGACAAAGAGCTCTGCTCGTAGCTGGGGGGAGGGTGGGGCTGAAAGTATCCAGGTGTACACCTAGGGGCGCTAGGAAAACAAAGCAGACAGGTAGACCAAGATACTCTCCATTCAGCAGAAAAATACCTTTTGTCTCCCTGGGAAACAAGAAAACAATGATGGGAAAAGGAAGGCACACTGTGGGTGAAATGAAGGGGAGCCCCTCAGAGAAAACCTGAGTGGCATTGCCATGAATCAATGATATTCATGAAACGCTCACCCACTACACAGGTAAAAGAAAGACAGGAGACCATGATGCTGCTGCTGCTGCTGCTGCTGCTGCTGCTGCTGCTGGGGACAAATGACTGGAGGACGGGCTGTGGAATCACACCCTGCTCGGACACCACATCCATCACGGCCGACCAACCTGACTGTGCAGGGGCATGCACACGGACAGACAGCAGCACGCACCAACATCCAACTGAAGGCACAGAATCCAAAGAGCTCATACACAATACCCGCCCGCTCAAGAGCTCAGCAAAACACATGGTCAAAAAAGGACCCATTCACCCTGCCCGGCCTCTCCACAATCCCTAGCGCTGCATGACCTTCCCTTCCATGCCCCCCTCACACCACCTTGCGCCACAAGTGCTCTTCTGTCCCCCTGTCCCCGGCCCCAGCACCCTGGTGTGGTGAGTGTCAATGATTTCTTTGTGTATGAGCGACTCCGAGCAACATGGAGAGGGGAGGGGGACACGGCATGTGACAGGGTGGACACTGGGAGGAAACAGGGAGCTACTGCAGCCAAAAAAGTAAGGGAATGAAGCGCGTGTTTTGGAGGGAGGCAGGGGCACACGTGTTGAGTGGGCAAAGGAATCAGAGAAAAGCAATAGCTCCTGGGCAAGACAGACCCAGTAGAAGAGGGGTTGGATCATAACAAAAAGGTGGCAGCTCTCTGCTAACAAAAAGGGAACACTCATGAAACACACACAGCAAGAGTCACCCTACAGGACACCAACACTCTACTCCCTGATGACATGTCTCTAGATTTGTGACAGGGTGGGAAGAGTACTTGGGAGTTTGTATCGGAACCCAGGAAGATTGCATAATGAAAAAAAGGGTGCCTGGTGACTCCCCACAGTGTGCGGGCAGTGGTGAGGTGAAGGTTGAGGGGACTCAGAAAACCTGAATCCATCATCTTGCACACATGCATTTACACATGTATTTGAATGCGCGGACATGACACAAGCAGTAAACAACAGCGGGCACACGCTCAGAAAAAAGTCCATGGGGGTCTGGGGGGAAAGATACACTGAGGGGATGTATTGCAGGAACAACGAGGGGGGGGGGGCGGGGGTGAAGTGGCAGAAAACATTCCTGCACGGATGGGCACAAATGAAACGGCAGAGTAACCCCTCTTCTGCAAACTAGGTCAGCACTGTAAATGTAAAAAACAAGGTTAAAACAGCACTGCCACTCGTCTTCACAATGATCAATGCTTTTAGAAGTGGCTCCTTTCGCCAGGGGAGGGCAGCACACATGCACACAATCACAGATTCCAGGTTAGTAGACATTGGACATAACAGATCACTGAAATATCAGCAACCTACCAAAGCAGGCACGGGCAAGCAACACAGGTATATGGGATCGTTCCAACAGACGGACCTGTGGGTGGCAGCAGTGCCACCAAGGGTAGGGGTAGAAGGGGCAACACTACTGGTAAAAGTCTGGCGTGATCGGGAGGTCTGGCTTTACTGCCATAACATGCAGCAAGCACTCCCAATGCCTCTACACACCTTGGGCGGAAAGGTGGGGTGCTTGGAACACAAAGCCTCCATGGGTGTGGGGTAATGGAACAAAGCAGTGCCAGGATTTCAGCTGCTGGACAGCAGCAAGAGCAGCCATCAATCATGGCTGGGGAGGTGCAGGGCTTGGGTCCCCTACTGTGCAAACAGATAATGCACTTCTTACCCACAGACTTCCTGCATCTGCCCAGACCTGAGGAGTCCATGAGAAAAGAGGCCAGCAAAATATGGTTGCTGTGACCACAAGGGTGCTGGCACAACCTTTGAAAAGCAAGCAGGGAGACGGACACGGGGGCAGGGGGAAGAGAAGCCACGACACTGATGGGAGCACTCAGGAAAAGGAGGAAGGGGAAAACTGCACAGCAGAAACACGGATACACGTAAGGGCAGGGGTTGGAGGTGCTAGCACACAGACCTCAGGCAGACATCCAAAGACAATGGGCAGACAAGGAATAGAAACAGGAAGACACCACTTGCAACGACAAGCACCACCTTGACATAGCCATCCATACTCACGGGTCCCCAGCAGATACCCATACTGAGCAAGCAGCAGTGTCAGGGAGTCAATAAGGACTGAGGAAGGGGTGAAGGAATACAGGTGCTGAGCACCAGGATGTCCACAGAGTGGGCTCTGATTCCACAGCTCAGCAACAAAAACTCAAGAAGAATCTAGACACTAATCGGGAACACCAACAAGAATGACAGTACTGACAGTTGGGAGACTTGTGATGCAAACATGAGAGCTGCAATAACGAGCTCCTGTGTGAATCACATGGTGGAATAGGGAAGGATGGGGTCACAGCACATGGAATCCCAAGGGAAGGTAAAGGTGGCTCACAAGATGCACACATGGGCAGAATGTGCACAAAGCAAGGGGACATACTATGCAACAGCCCTTTTATGTACCTCTGCTTGCTCATACTGCAAAGAAACTGGGTGCAGAAGAAGTAGGACACAAATGCTGCCACTAGCTAATTCTACAGGTGGGAGTGAGAGTGGTGAAATGATCTTGCACTACACATGGCACTGCAGATTCACGGTTGACTCTGGTCTGATAAATGCAGTAGCAGCAGGTCCCCCTTGGAGAAACTGCAAGGGCAGGATACTTGAGGGATGAAAACCAGTCCAAAGATAAGGCTTGCAAGACTCATAACAAGGGCGAGACTGATAGCTCAAGACTAGTAAAATGGTTTAAGGGTAATACACTTGGGTACACTGAGGAAGGGAACAAGCTGGATTTAGTGCCAAAAGCTTCCCCTGCAAGCGCAGAGCAAACAGAAGCACGTGAAGATACACCATCTGCGGACACTGGGCAAGCAGACAGTAGGCAACCATGCTTGCCATTCATCTCAGCAACATGGAAAGGGGCACAGCAGCCCAGAGGGTTGGAGTGGGGGGCGGGAAACTTGGCTAGGACAAGATAGCCAAATGACACCACAGCTGCAATAGTACCGCACCTGCAGCAAGCATACATACAGAAACACCTGGTGCTGCCCCACCAAAAAACAAAAACTGCCACCACAGACACTACACTCTCCAATCCGTGCAATTGACACATGGGAGATAAATGAGCAACAAAGGAACACTTGCAGCATGGGACAAGTATTGGATACAGGATGACACACTACACATGCAGAATCATGGCAGGAATGCCAAATACCACAAACTGCTTTTGAGGACAGCATCCTTTCAGTGGAACATTGGGACTGCCATTGGAGAGGCAGGGGCACAATCAAAAGTCGTTCCCATGGGTGAGCGACGCTACAAAACTAGAGAACAAACTCATATTGTATGGCTGTCACACAACTGTGCAGTTAAGGGTGAGGGACAACATGATGTGGGTCACATAAAGGATCCTATGGGTGCTGCCAAAGTCAGTACTGTTGGAAAACTCATTGGGGGAGAAGGGTTTGAAGAACGCTGAGGCATCAGCCAAGACCTGCTTCAGCCTCATACTGCATGTCTTCCTCCATAATGTGTGCTGATTCTCCTGCCATCATCGTGCCTGCTGCTCCCATAGAACCGTGGACTAGGGGTTTGAGGGGTGCTGGGTGATGGAGACTGAGTGTTGACGAGTGGCAGGGAGACTTCCAGGACTGAGAATACAGAGCCGTTGTTGATAATGATTGCAGCAGCAATGAGAGGACAAATGGAGAGCATACTCACTCAGCCAGACCTGACACACACTAGTGTGGCACCCGCACAACACAAAGGACATGAGTATAGGGAAGGTCAGACAGCAGGTTGCTCAACCCACAGGGGTACTCGCACATCCTTTCAAAGGAACCCAAGAGGACGGAATTCTACACTGTCGAGGGAGGCCTTGGGAAAGGTTACAGGAGGAAAGGGAAAGAAAAAATGATCAGCCAAAGGTCCATAGGCTGTAGGCCAAAGAGCAGGGGTAGGGGGGAGCCTATGCTAGCACACATGCCTGAGACATCCATACACAAACACAATGGGCAACCACGGAATGGGAAAATAAATCACACCAATTGAAAGTGCATGCACCACCTTGAGATACTACCCAGCACTCACAGATTCTCACCTCACAGAGAAAATACCCTATCACTGAGCAGGCAGCAGTGGGATGCAGCCAATTAGGAACAGCGGAAGGGTGAGGGGGCAATAAAGGTGGGGAGGAGGAGGTTAGGCTCTGATTCCAAAGATCAGCCACACAGACTGACATAAATCCGTACACTTGCTTACTTGCAACACACCAACACTGGGAAACAATGCAAGCTGTATACCTTCATACCGGATATAAAAAACAACCATGACTAGAGCTTCAAACATGGTCTCCAGTGTTCAAAAGCTCGCTCATGGTTGAGAAAGGATGACAACAAGGAACACACTTCCCCAGGGCAGGTGAAGGTGGCTCAAAACATGCACACATCACCAGAATACACACAGATCCTAGGGAAAATGACATGCATGTCCTGCAACCAACATTTTAGGGACTTATGGCTCACAATGCACAGCGGGCAGGTGGACAGGCGGGCATGCAGGTGCAGCTGAGGAATAGGACACCACAGATGCTGCTGACATACAGCTCAGACGGAGGAATATACTGCTGCAACTACGACCACTGCAATGAGACAGCAATGCACGTCTAACTGCAGTTTCTGGGCTGCTTCTGATTTCGGTCTGCATACTCCAAAAGCAGCAGGTCCCCATGAGAGACACTGCAGACCGTGGCAGGAGACTTGAAGGGATAAAAAGCAGCACAAATACGCTTCACTCACAACACGGTGGGGGGAGGGGAGGCGTCAGGAATGGCAGATAAGGACTGAGGAAAATTGGGGGGGCGGGGGGACTCCTTACTCCAGCTATGTAGGGGATCGGCTACACAGCAACTAGCAGCCCCTGAAGTCGTACACCATTAGTGTGCTGGGGAAAGAGCCAGGCATACTTTGCCAATTAGCTCAGCTGCAAGGAAAGAAACACAGCAGCCCAGAGACTGCACTGGGGATGGGGAATGACACACCACATCTACAACCGCACAGTGATTGCACCAAGCATATGATGACACCTGGGTCGGTCCAGCCAACAAAAAGCAACGAAATGCTGCCACAGACATTGCACATATTGCACTTGGCTCAATTGGGATAAAGCCAATAGACCGGCAACAACTGAAGACTCCAGAACATAGCTGAGCAACAAAATACTTGCAGCATGCATACAAAGGCTTAGATGCAGGGTTTAGGATTATACATAGTGGATGCGAAAATCAATTGGAAATATCCAGGACCACACACCTTGAACAAGCAATACTATTTGGAATGGCGTCCTTTCATTGGATGATGGGGACTGGCATCAGAGAAAACGGGGCAGAATCAGAATTCAGGACCAGGGATGAGTGATGGCAGAAAAGTAGAGGGACTGCAAAGTGATGAAAAACGAGTCCCATGATACATGGGGTCCACCAACAGCATTGCTGAAGGTGTCAGAGATTTGATGATGCAGGCAAGGATGAGGACACTGCAGATGCTTCTGGTATGCAACTCTTCAGGGAGGGCAGGAAGAGGCTGCTGCCACCACGACATACATACAGCTGCAGCAGAGCACGTGCAACACCAGATTCTGCCCTCCTTCCAGCCTGCATAGTACACCAGCAGCAGAAGCTCCCCATCACAGCACAGACCATGGCAGGATACCTGAGGGATGAAAAGCAGTCCAAACACCAATCTTGCAGGACTCACAGGGCAGGGGCAGCAGTGATAGGTGAATGGGAGAATGCTGGTGGTGGAGGGGAGGGGGGTGTGCTCTTGCACACACCTATGAAGGACACAAGGCGCACTTAATACCAAAGGCTTTCCATGGAGCTGCACAACCCGACACAGCCCATGGTGTGCCACCTGGGTGCTAAGAGAGCAGCCGAGAGTCAGGCATACTTTCCAGCCATGCCAAGTGCAGGGAAAGCAGCAGAGCTGTCCAGAGCTTGGGATGGAGTTTAAGGAGGGGGGTCAAGCAGGAAATTGAGATACAGCATGCCACTTACACGCCCCAGATTGGGTAGCACAGCAAATGCACCATGCACATACTAACAACTGGGGATGATCAACAACATAAGCATTGACCAGAAAAGAAAACCTCCATGGTCCTACATTCAACGAGAATACAGGAAATACAGACAAGCATAATGGGAAAGCGGATACACACCACCACTTAAAATGTTCAAGAAAAAAAAATAAGGAAATACTCAAGCATGACATGGGTAAGAAAAATAATACAGCAGGCAATTAGGATAAGACACGGGATGCAGAATCATACCGGGAAGACCCTGCATCATGCAACTAGAACTACCAATGCCTTTAAGATGGTCTACATCCTTTTGCAAGATCGTAGTGAGTGCAGACCCTCTGGCTGCTGATGGAGAGGCAGGGACACAATCAGAGGTGGGTGACCCTGGGGGTGAGAGACAATGGAGAAGTGCAGGGACTCTGAGACTGCTAAAACTAAGTCACATGGTACACGTGTCCCACAACAGCGTTTAGGGGTGGGGAGAGGCATGATGGTGCAGGTGAGGTTGAGGACACCACAGATATTGCAGGCATACAGCTCTGAGGGAGGAAGACACTGCTGCCAGCACAACTACTGCAACAAGATGGCAATGCACGTGTAAATGCAGTTTCTGTGCTGCTTCTGATTTCAGTCTGCATACTCCAATACCAACAGGCACCCACAGGATAAACTGCAGACTGATGGGATGATTGAGGGATGAAAAGCAGTCCAAGGATGAGATGTGAGTCACTACACAGCGGTGCCAGTGATACCACAACACTAGGAAAAGGGTGGTGGTGGGGAGCATACTTTGACAGAGTTATGAAGGGGACAAGCTGCATTCATATCACCAGCTTCCCCTGCAACGACACAGCAACAATCAGCACATGGAGATGGACATGTGCCATCTCTTGATGCTTGAGAAGCAGCCAGGAGACCATACTTACCACTCATCTCAACTACAATGAAAGGTAACCCAGAGGTTTCAGTGGGGGGGTGGGGGGGTGGGGGGGGTGGACTAGGCTAGGATGCAGCAGCACACTAACACCAACAAAGCTACAACAACAGAGCAACTGCAACAAGGAAACACTAACATCCGGGGATGGACAAACCAATACACTGAACTGCAGCCACACACATACATACTCCACTGAGTACTCAGATGGGACAGGGCTGAGCAACAAAATGATTCTTGTAGCATGAGATGGGAGTTCTTCTGCAAAAGATTTAGGGTGACACACTGCTGATGCAGAATCATAGCAGAAATCTCCAGGCCCATACACCTGGAAAAAGCAGGACTTTTTAAAAGGGTATGAGCCTTTCACTAAAACATAAGTACCGGTAGCACAGGTGCAGGGACACGACCAGAAGTCAATAACAAGGGTAAGCAATGGAAAAGTTAACTACGATCTGACACAGCACATACAACTACAGATTCTCAGCTCTTTGTGATCTGCATACTCCAGTAGCAGAAGATCCCTATGGAAAAAACTAGACTAGCGTGATACTTCAAAGGATGAAAAGCAGACCAAAGACCAGACTTGCAGGACTCACAGCACAGGTACAGCACTAATTGCTAGAAAAATGTTGAGGGGTCGGGGGGGGGGAGACTTGGTGCTCTTGCAAACAGCTATGAAGGATGCAAGCTCCACTTAGTACCACACGCTCTCCATGCACCTGCACAGCACCATAAATGTGTGGCATCACGTTAGTGCGACACCAGCCAGGAGACCAGCATACTTTCCATTCATTTCTACTGCAATGACAGGGGCAGAGCACTCAAGAGTGTGGAAGGTTACAAGGAGAGAAAAGAGGCGGAAGAACTAGGATACACTAGCATGCCATACCTAGAATGGCACAGCAACTGCACCAAGTGGGTGGTAACAAACCTTGGAATGCCCAAGAAATGACCAAATTGCTGGCACACCCCATCTCCAACACGACACTCAATTGGAATTAAGCAAACAGTAACCCAGTCATAAAATAAAAGGAAAACCACCAGTGAGAACATGAAAATG